>NC_077230.1:393215554-393314112 GCF_027887165.1 Monodelphis domestica
TGGGAGCAGCTGATCTCCTGGGTTTTGTTCATGGCACAAAGGAAGCCAGATCCCCGGGCTTAGCAATGAATGGTAGGGGGCCATGGGGCAGCCCTGGCTGGCTCAGCCTTCTCTCATTGTCCCCAAAGCCCCATGAGCTCAAAGCTTCCCATTCAGAGCCCTGGCCAGCCTGGAAAAATGGGAGATCAAAGGGCAGAGAAGCCAGGACTAGGACTCAAAGGGGGAGGGAAGGAGGAGGGGAGCACCACCAAATGGAACTTAGAGGCAGATGAGGGAAGGGAACTTAATGTGTTCTCAAGTCCCACTTCCTGCTATACTTCCCTCCCCAGCTCCATAGACTCACACGAACATTTAATGTTAGAGGAAAGCATCAGAGCTGGGAGGGGAGACTGGACAGAGGCTTAGAACATAAGCTATCAGAGCTGGGGTGGGTGGGTACAAAGAATCTCAGAACTCAGAATGTCACAACTGAGAGGAACCTTACAACATGGAATGTCAGAGCT
Organism: Monodelphis domestica; assembly: GCF_027887165.1. Lineage (NCBI taxonomy): Eukaryota > Metazoa > Chordata > Mammalia > Didelphimorphia > Didelphidae > Monodelphis > Monodelphis domestica. The sequence continues at coordinate 393,216,058 of NC_077230.1, forward strand.
GGGAGGGCCTTAGAACACAGAATGTCAGGGATGGGAGGGAGCTTAGAACAGGGAATGTCAGAGCTGGGAGAGAGCTTAGAACAGGGAATGTCAGAGCTGGGAGAGACCTTAGAAGAGAGAATGTCAGAGCTGGGAGAGAGCTTAGAACAGAGAATGTCAGAGCTGGGAGAGAGCTTAGAACAGGGAATGTCAGAGCTGGGAGAGAGCTTAGAACAGAGACTGTCAGAGCTGGGAGAGACCTTAGAACAGAGAATGTCAGAGCTGGGAGAGAGCTTAGAACAGGGAATGTCAGAGCTGGGAGAGAGCTTAGAACAGAGACTGCCAGAGCTGGGAGAGAGCTTAGAACAGGGAATGTCAGAGCTGGGAGAGAGCTTAGAACAGAGACTGTCAGAGCTGGGAGAGACCTTAGAACAGAGAATGTCAGACTGGGAGAGAGCTTAGAACCCAGAATGCCAGAGCTAGGATGGGACCTAAACTCTTCTGTCATTGAATAGAATAAACTGAGGCCTCTAGGGTGAAAGTGACTTGCATAAGATCCCAGAGCCAGGGGAACTGAACCCAGGCATTGCCTGCCTCCTAGGCTGTGATGGGCCAAGTTTTGTACTGCCCAGAGTCTCCTAGACATGAAATGAGGCACCTCTAGGAAGGAAAGGGAGGGTAAAAGCCAGAATTACCTACTTATGATGATAGCCCTATAGTGGGGAGAACACGGGCCCAGCAGCAAGGGAGGAGGCCTGGCCTCTGGCTCTGAATCTACCAGTGACCCCAGCTGCCAGCAGGCTGCTCCAGGTAAAAACTGGGTTTGTGGGCACTAGGTTAGGAGCCTGGGTCTAGCACTCTGGAGGCCCTAGGCCAGAGGGTGCCCACTTTCCCAGGACGCCGGTGCTAGAAGGTGCCATAGTGGCAGCCAGGTGAGAATGCCTGCCACTGCTCAGAGCCTTCACTGTGGGTACCCATATGCTGCCTCCTGCTACCTGGCCCTCCCTCCCCTCCCCACTTCTTTGGCTTAGCGGGCACCACACCCCCTAGGAATGCAGGCTGCATTCCTGTGGCAGGGGTGGGGCTGCCCCTCAGCTCTGTTTGCCCCAGGCTGGCCCTGTTGCTAAGTAAGAGAAGCCTGGGGCCCCCAGGAGCTGAGTCAGCAGGTGAAGTTTGGGTTTTGACTCTCAGCAGATTCCTATCCCCAGCAAGGTGACCTGGGCTAGAAGGAAGTTTAGCTTCCTCTCCTCTCCTCCACCACTCCCCTCAGCCAAAGGCCCCGGATTTAGGAGCCCCCCCAACTCTGACATTCTAGGTTCCGAAAGCTCTCCCAGTCTTAATATTCTGTGTTCTAAGGTGTCTCCCAGCCCTGACATTCTCTGTTCTGAGCTCTCTCCCAGCTCTGACATTCTCTGTTCTAAGGTCTCTCCCAGCTCTGACATTCTCTGTTCTAAGGTCTCTCCCAGCTCTGAAATTCTCTGTTCTAAGGTTCCTCCCAGCTCTGACATTCTCTGTTCTGAGCTCTCTCCCAGCTCTGACATTCTCTGCTCTAAGCTCTCTCCCAGCTCTGACATTTTCTGTTCTAAGGACTCTCCCAGCTCTGACATTCTCTGTTCTAAGCTCTCTCCCAGCTCTGACATTCTCTGTTCTGAGCTCTCTCCCAGCTCTGACATTCTCTGTTCTAAGGTCTCTCCCAGCTCTGACATTCTCTGTTCTAAGGTCTCTCCCAGCTCTGACATCCTCTGTTCTGAGCTCTCTCCCAGCTCTGACATTCTCTGTTCTAAGCTCTCTCCCAGCTCTGATATTCTCTGTTCTAAGCTCTCTCCCAGCTCTGACATTTTCTGTTCTAAGGTCTCTCCCAGCTCTGACATTCTCTGTTCTAAGCTCTCTCCCAGCTCTGACATCCTCTGTTCTAAGCTCTCTCCCAGCTCTGACATTCTCTGTTCTAAGCTCTTTCTCAGCTCTGACATTTCTCTGTTCTAAGGTCTCTCACAGCTCTGACATTCTTTGTTCTAAGGTCTCTCCCAGCTCTGACATTCTGTGTTCTAAGCTCTTTCTCAGCTCTGATATTCCCTGTTCTAAGGTCTCTCCCAGCTCTGACATTCTCTGTTCTAAGGTCTCTCCCAGCTCTGACATTCTCTGTTCTAAGGACCCTCCCAGCTCTGACATTCTTTGTTCTGAGGTCTCTCCCAGCTCTGACATTCTCTGTTCTAAGGACCCTCCCAGCTCTGACATTCTTTGTTCTAAGCTCTCTTCCAGCTCTGACATTCTCTCTTCTAAGGTCTCTCCCAGCTCTGACATTCTCTGTTCTAAGCTCTCTTCCAGCTCTGACATTCTCTGTTCTAAGGTCTCTCCCAGCTCTGACATTCTCTGTTCTAAGGTCTCTCCCAGCTCTGACATTCTCTGTTCTAAGGACTCTCCCAGCTCTGACATTCTCTGTTCTAAGGTCTCTCACAGCTCTGACATTCTCTGTTCTAAAGCCTCTAGCTCTGACATTCTGGGTTCTAAGCTCTTCCAGTCCTGCTATAGTCTGTTCTAAGCCCCCCCCCCCACACACACACACACATTCTTTGCTCCAAGGCTCCTCCCAGCTTTAAAGGTCTATGACTTGACGAAATATTTGTTGAATGAATGTGGAGTGAGATCCTCTCACAGGTCCCATTTCCTCCTTCAACTGTATTGACTTTAGATTAGTATTGACTTCCTCCCTTCCCCAGACTTTGATCTTCTCTCAGATCCAGCCGAGGTCCTCCCCCACCATATTCCCTGCCCCGAGGGCCTCGCCCTTTCCTCTCCCAGGCCTGGGAGAGCTCCTCACCTGATGGGCCTGGAGCCAGCAGGTGTCTCCAAAAGGGGAGAGCAGAGGAGTGCTGGGGAGCCCGGCTATGGGAGGGCGCCGGAGCCCTGGCCTGCAGGGCCAGCACCCATCCAGATCCTCTTTGGGCAACAGGCCATCGAAACTGTCGGAGCGGTGGGCTCCCTTTGCCCAGTAGGCAGATGGGCGCTGGCACTTCAGGGCCCAGTTTCGATTGCTGGTTTCCCTGATAAGAGAGAGGGAGCAGATCAGAGTCTAAGAGCTGAGCATCTGGGAGCCTCCCAGGCTAGGAGCTGGCGGCATCTATCCTGATCCTTTCATTTGACAGAGGAGGACATGGAGGCAGATTAGACTCGGAGCTCCATCAGGACGGGAATTGGGATCATTTTTTTTTTTAGAAGAGTGGTAAGGGCTAGGCAATGGGGGTTAAGTGACTTGTCCAGGGTCACACAGCTGGGAAGTCTTTAAGTTCAGATAGAGGGGAAGGAGCTTGCCCAAGGTCATGCAAGTGTAAGTGACAAAAGAGAGATTCCAAGCCAGGGGTTCCAGCTCCAAAGCCCCAGCACTTTCCATGCTTCCTGGGGCCCAGACGCCAACAGGCTCCTTTTTCAGACTGCCACCTTCTCCTCCTCCTGGCAGTTAATCCTCCATTCACCTCCAGCCTTCCTGCACTTCCTTTCCAAAGACTAAGGCCTCCTCTGGTTGCTTGGCTCTGCCCTGGAGCTAACCCGGGGACCTGGTGCTCTCTGCTCCCATTCTCCTCCACTCTGAGGATCCTGGTTTTCAGAGTGGGAAGCACATGGGTTTGGAGTCAGAGATCTGGGTTAAAACCAGCTCTGCTGCATTCTAGTCATTTGACCTTGGCAAATCACTACCCCTCTCTGAGGCTCAGATCATCTGCTGTCAAATGAATGTGATCGGGGTAGCCAGATGGCTCAGTGGATGGAGAGCCCATGAGAGAGGGTGGTGAAGGTTGATGATCAGGGTAATCCAGGATCTGGATTTAGAAGAACTCAGAAGTGATTAGGAAAAGGAGAACAAAAGATGTGAGAGCTATGGATGGTGATTGCTTGAATGGATTAACCATGGAAGGGGGCAAAGGGGAAGAAAGTGAGATGGGAGGTCCTGGGTTCAAATATGACCCCAGACTCTTCCTAGCTATGTGACCCTGGGCAAGTCACTTAACTCCCATTGCCTAGGTCTTACCACTCTTCTGTTTTAGAACCAATACACAAGGTCAATTCTAAGATGGAAGGTGAATGGGGCAGTTAGGTGGATCAGTGGATAGAGAATTAGGCCTTGTAATGGGAGGTTCTGGGTTCAAATGTGAACTTAAATACTTCCTAGCTATGTGATCCTGGACAAGTCACTTAAACCTCCATTGCCTAACGCTTACCACTCTTCTAAAAAAATGAATATGATCTCAATTTTTAACCTGATGGGGCTCCTACTCTCTAGAGGGAGACAGAGAAATACTAGGAAATGACTTTTGACACAAAGAGGATCTTTCACACAGGCTCTTGCAATCCATCACAGCTGAAAAGAGAACAACAGGTGAGAAAGTAGGTTCTACTATGGCCAATTTAGTCTGGAAGGGGGTAATTTGGAAGAGGGATGGGGCAAGGGTTGGTGTAGACGATAGGAGACTGGAATTGTCCTTTTTGGAAAGAGGTGCTCTTCATCTCATACCAGTACAAGGACTGCCCACCTCTTATTTCCAAGCCAAGGTCATCCACCCTGGGCCATCCCTGGTGGTCTTGGCTTTTGTCTTGCCATTGGATTTTGATGACTCTGGAAGGGAGAGTGAGGCAGATGACTTGGTGCAATTCTGCTTTACATTAATTCAGTTTATATGAGACTCAAAATGCATTATTAAAGATGTCATTTTGGTCCTATTCTGTTACGAAGGACAACAACCATTTCCTAGTTCCACAGAAATTGATGCCAGCTAGGCATTATCCCAGGGTATTGTCCGAGATCTGATTTCACTTCTTCCCCTTTGCCCCTTCCCATGGTTCATCCATTCAACCACATGATACCCACAATTCTCAAATCTTTTGTTCTCCTTTTCCTAATCACTTCTCATTTCTTCTAAGCACAGATCCTTCATTACCTCCACCATCAACCTTTGCACCCTCTCTTGTGCCCTGCCTAACTGAATTGGCTGAGCCTATTAAAAATGTGCATTGTTTAATCTCAACTGGGTCCTCACTGCTGCAAGGTCATCTTTTCCATTCTCTCCTCAATGACTATTACACTTCTCACAGATACTTCCTGATCTTTTCTTCTCTCATTAACCTTCAACATCACCCATTCTCATCAGAGAATCTGGCTTCATTTGGGACTACGAAATAGAAGCCACTGCCACAGGCTCCCTTTCTCCTTTACTTTTCATCTTAAATCTTCACTTTACTCCCTTTCTTAGCTCCTGACCAACAGAAAGGTAGCTAGCTCAGAATTCTACTCTTCAAGATTCTGCTTCAATCCTTAATCCTTTCAGGTTGTTGGGCAGTTTGCGCAAGCAGTCAGTCTCTATCACTCTCTAATCATAAATCTCTCCCTATCTACAGACTCTTCTCTGCTGACAAAGTCATGTTTGAGTTTCTTCCCTTCCTAAAAAACCATCACATGTCTTCTGTACCAGTCCTTCAGCTTTTCATGTGTCCAGAAAGTCTTGATGCTTTAACTTCAGAAGTGCAAATGAATCATTAAAAACTTTAATGGCACATATTTCTTATACTTGTATTTTTTAATTTAATATTCTTTTAAAGAATTCTGAAAAATACATTTAGAATTGTAATTTGAATAATATGGGACACTTGTTATAAACTGCATATGTGATAGCTTCTGGATAATGCTTTCTCTTTTTTTCCTTTTTTTAACCCTTATCTCCTGTCTTGGAATTGGTACAAGTATGGACTCCAAGGCAGAAGAGTGGTAAAGCCTGGGCAACTGGAGTTAAGTGACTTGCCCAGGGTCACACGGCTAGGACGAGTCCGAGGCCATTAGATGACACTCTCTCAGACTAGTGGATAGTAGAGGAGGTCCTCTTGCTTGGCCTCCTTGGCCACATGATCTGTCTCTTTTAGACTTTTTCTTGTGGGTTCACGTGAATACTGCTGTGGACTCATCAACACCTCCTTCTATGGCTAATCTTAAGGAGAGGGCTACAAATGCCTCAGTCACTGAGCTGCAGCTGAGCTGAGGAATGATTTTACACAATTTGAAAATTGACAAGAGCAACACGTAGTAGAACACAGTGGCTATGTTGAATTTTAATAAGAACTATAGCAATATTGGAACAGTCTAAACAATTAACCTTTGAATGTTGCTTCTTAACTCTCACCTGCCTTAGAATCAATACCATGTGTTGGTTCCAAGGCAGAAGAGTGGTAAGGGTTAGGCAATGGGGGTGAAGTGACTTGTCTAGGGTCACACAGCTGGGAAGGGTCTGAGGCCAAATTTGAATCCATGACCTTCCATCTCTAGGTCGAGCTCTCCATCCATTGAGCCACCCAGCTGCTCCCAGAATTAAACCTCTGAAATGATGAAAGTTTAAAACAGTACAGAGACTTCTGGGACTTCCTGTGCCTCTTCTTCCTAGCCTATGTCAAGGAAAAAACCCATCTACACTCACATCCTCCATTTTTATTCTTTCCATCACCTTTCAACTCTTTTGCAATCTGACTTCACACAACTAAAGTATCTCCTTCTCTGGTGATTTTTCTTTTCTTTTTAAAAATCCTTATCTTATGTCTTGGAATCAATACTAAGTATCAGTTCCAAGGCACAAGAGTGGTAAGGGCTAGGCAGTTGGGGTTAAGTGACTTGCCCAAGGTGATGCAGCTCCCAGGTGGTTTTTCAATTTTTATTATTATTTTTCTGTTTTTCCATTTTTATTAGTTATTACTTATAAAGTTATTTATATGTTATGTCATAAATTAATATCTTCAAAAAATAGAAATCTAATAAAATTTATTATAAATTATTTATTAGTATTATTTCTATTTAATTTAAATTATTAATTAAATCAAGTCATTTATTAATTATTTTATTTGATTATATTTAAAATTAATATTTATTATTAATATTAATACTAGATTTAAATATTTCTTATTTGTATTATTGTTGTATATTTATAGTTATATTTTAAATATTATCTATAAATCTAAGTATATATTATAGTAAATACGTGTAAGAAAATATATAAAATTATTTCTAAATATACTTTATATTTTAATTTTATAACTTCTAATTTACTGTTTTAGTATTTAATCATCTTTTATTATTTATAAATTTATATTTACATTTTAAGCTTATTTTATAACAAATATATAAATATAATAAAATTTCTAAATTATAAATGTTATTTATATCTCCATTTTTATTATTGAAGTATTCTTTTTTTACATGACAAATGTTTACATATTAAACCCATGGCTAGATCAGATTGCCTTACTTTTGTCCTCATCCTTCTTGCCATCTCTGCTGCATTGAGTACTATTGACTATCTGTTCTTTCTTGCCTGTCTGGTAGGTCCTTCTCAGTCTCCTTTTCCAGATCCTTACCCACATCCAAGCCTTCTGTGTAGATATGCCCCCTTCTGAGAATCTATCCTGGATCCCCCCTTTTTTCTCCTTTGGTGGTCTCATCTGCTCCCCTGGGGTCAGTCTTCTATGGAAATGACTGTCAGACTTCCATCGTCAGTCCTAGTTTCATATCCACCATTGCCTATTGGACATTTTCCATTGGGCATCCCATGGACATCTTAAGCTGATCATATCCAGAATGAACACCTATATTCTTCCCGCTTCTCATTGAGGCCATTATTGTCTTTCAGGTCAACATTCACACCCAAAGTTGTCCTTGACCCTTCCCTTTTCCTACTGGACATCCAATAAGGTGCCAAGGCTTTCTGATCTTTCTTTATCTCTTTATCCATCTCCATTTACTACTCAAGGTCAAGTCCTCACTATCTCACCTGGCTTTTTGAAAGCTGGGCCTCTTTTTCTCACCAGAGCTGAAAGTTCAAGGGCTACTCAACTAAGCAGTCAGTCAACAAACATTTTTTAAGCGCCTACTATGTGCCAGGCACTCTGCTAAGAGCTGGGGATACAAAAAGAGGCAACAGAGTCCCTAGCCTCAAGAAGTTTATAATCTAATGTGTGAGGCAACAAGTAAACCAAAATGTACTGTGAAGATTGGATTTAGCTATCTCCTGATTGTAACAATGAAGATACTTAGCTCTTTCTTTATTGTGAAGATAAAATTGTAATCTCCTGATTGTAACAATGAAGGTACTTAGCTCTTCTTTTATAGTGAAGCTAGAATTGTAAGCTACAATCTATTTTTAGATTTTAACTACAAAAGGTGAATTAACCACAAAAAAGATGTTAAGTAACTACAAAAGGTGAACTTAACAAAAGAGGTGTTAAGTAACCCAAAAAGATAAAATCTCACCAAAGGAGGTGAGAACTAAAGAATGGACAGTCCTGGAGAAAATTGTCTGCTGTGATTGGTAAATGTGAAAATTTAGAGGAGGTGACACAAGAGAAAAAGGTCTTTAAATAGACGGAAAAAAAAACTGAAGAGGACAATCAGTCACCCAGGCTTGGAGTGAAGCATCAGTCACTCGGAGCTGATGGGAAGACAGACATTCAGAGATATGGAGATTCAGGCACTGACTTGGAGGAGAGACTGGAAGACAGACCCTTGGGGAGACGGGAAGACAGACACCCAGACTTCTCTTTAGACTGTCACTGATGGTGAGTGAAAGGCTGACTTAGTGGACTTACTTTTCTCTTCCCCTGGTTGGGGCTTAGAAATTCTAACTGATATCAGAAGAAGCCAGAGTTTTTTTCTCTCTCTCTCATTCCTTAATATCTTCCTTCTATTGTAAATATTATAAATAAACCACCATAAATTTCATTTGCTTTAGTAATTCATTTTGGGATTTAGAAATTAAATCCCTGGTGACCACCTAATTAATAGATTTCAGTCTCAACCAAAATCAATTTTAACAGTACCAAGAAAAGCTATATATGGGATAAATAGGAAATAATTAAAAGAGTGAAGGATTAGAATTAGAAGGCAGTCATGGGCTGATCTCATTTCTGATGAATATGGAAGTTTTACTGATCTGGGCTGGTCTGCCCTTTTGCAGGCAGTTTGGTGGCCCTCTCTACTCCTTGAGGTTCATCCTACTGGTACCAGACTTAGTCTGGACAGTCAATAGGCTTTATTTAACCTTATGGCATCTCAGAACTCCTGAGTTCAAATAATTTACCTCCCCAGCATCAGGGAATATACATATAAGCCTGTGCTCCCATGCCTGTCTTATTTTGATTATTGAAGTAGTTTATTTTCTTGCTTCCAGTTTCTCCCTTCTCTGATTCTTTCTCCTTGTCTAGTTCTGACAACTCTTCATGACCCCATTTGGGGTTTTCTTGGCAGAGCTACTGGAGTGGTTTGCCATTTCCTTCTCCAGCTCATTTTATAGATGAGGAAACTGAGGCAAACAAGATTAAGTGACTTACCCAGGGTCACACAGCTAGTAAATGTCTGAGGTCAAATTTGAAACTCTCATTTTTTCTGACTCTAGATCTAGTGTTCCATCTACTGTGCCATCTACCTGCCCTATCCTCTACATAGCTGCTAAGTGATATTATTCTTTTTTTAAAAACCCTTACCTTCTTAGAATCAATACTATGTGTTGGTTCCAAGGCAGAAGAGTGGTAAGGGCTAGGCAATGGGGTAAGTGACTTGCCCAAATGTCACACAGCTAGGAAGTGTCTGGGGTTAGATTTGAACCCAGGACCTCTCATCTCCAGGCCTGACTCTCAATCTACTGAGCCACTTAGCTTCTCTCTAAAGTGATATTCTTAAAGCAACTCTGTGTTGTAAAGGGCAGTGTTGGACTTAGAGACCTGAATTTGAATCATAACACAGATACTTATCAGCTGTGTAACTGGGCAAATTACTTAATCTCTCTTAAGGTTAGTTTCTCCATCTAGAAAATGGGAGAATAATAGCATCTATCTCACAGGGTTGTTGTGAGGATCTACTACTGAATGTAAAGTATTTTAAAAATTCTAGAGCTCTAAATTAATGATTTCTGGAGCTATAGATTAATAGTAGTTATTATTAAAGCTCAGGTTACTCATATGCTCAGTAGCTCCAGAGGCTCCCTACTGCCTCAGGAATAAAATATGAATTCTTTGATTAGGCATTTCCTTCCTTCCTTCCTTTTCTTTTGTCATAGAATCAATACTGTATATTGGTTCTAAGACAGAAGAGCAGTAAGGGTGAGGCAATGGGAATTAAGTGACTTGCCCAGGGTCACACAGCTAAGAAGTGTCTGAGGCCAGATTTGAACCCTGGGCCTCCCATCTCCAGGCCTGGCTGACTGTCCTCTTAGCCATCTAGTTGCCCCTTGAAGATATTTTCCAACCTGGCTCTAACCTACCTTTCCTAGCTTATGATGCATCATTCTCCTTTACAAACAACCTGCCTACCAAAATGTCCCACCAGTGTTGCTCTCCAACCAGGGCACTTCATTTCCCCTCACCACACATTTGCAAGGCTGTGATCCCCAGTGCCTAGCATGCCTTTCATCCTCATCTCTGCCTCATCTAACCTCTAACTCACTTCAAAGTTCAAATCTTTTCCCCCTCCATCATGAAACCTTTCCTGATCTCCCCCAGGCATCAGCTAGTACCTCAAACCCTGCTCTCTGTATTGTGTGTATGTCTATTTTTCATTTAATTCTCTCTATACAAATCACTTGTCATTGTGTCTCCAGCACCTAGCAGAGTATCTGACACATAGAAGGCACTATGAATGAATGAATGAATGAATGAATGAATGAATGAATGAAAAGGGGGCCAGGAGCTCAGAGACTCCTTATCAGACCCCTTAAGCTCTGACAGTCTTCCCCCAGGAAATGGGCTCAGTTTTTTCCCAGTGCCAGGTTGATGCGGGAGAAGGGAGGCTGCTGGGAGAGAGAGGGGGCGGTCAGCTTTAGGACACATCAGTCGCATTTTCTAGCTGTGACGTGACTCTGGCCCCACTGTTGAAAACACTCATTAAGCATCAGCCCAGCCAGCCCTGGCGAGACAAGGGAAGGTCTATTATAGGGTTTGGCCTGACAGAGTCCCATCCTCTACAAACAAACATGCATGCACACGTGTACACTCACACGGATGATCACACTCACTAATGCCCGGGCACATACAGGCACATACTCATAGATGTAATCACACACTCTCGCATGCCCACGTATGTATCAATACATCCTTGCACATGGCCACACATTCCCAAACATAATCATAACTTTTGTTATTGTTGTCCAGTCATATCCAACTCTTCACGACCCACTGTAGGGTTTTCTTGGCAAAGACCCTGGCATGGTTGGCCATTTCCTTCTTCAACTCATTCGACAGATGAGGAAAAGGAGGCAAACAGGGTTAAATGACTTGCCCAGGGTCACACAGCTAGGAAGTATCTGAGGTTAGGTTTGAAAGCACAAAGATGATGACAGTGAACATTTATATAGTGCTTTAAAGTTTACGAAGTTTCACAAATATCTTATTTTAAATGCTCACTAATCCTGGAGAGATGGGTTCTACTGTTATCCCCATTTTACAGATAAGAAAACTGAGGTAGTCAGAGGTTAAGCAATTTGCCTAGGGTCACAGCTAGGAAGTATCCAAGCCTGGATAGAAACTCAAGTCTTCTTGACTCTGGGTCCAGGGCTCCATCCATGAAACATATAGTTACCCTCACGCAAGCAGAAATCCCTGAGATCCCTGGGTGTGTTGGCTCAAAGTCTTTGCATGGAGAGGGGAAGAGGTGCACCCCAGTCTATCTGGTGTCCATGGTCTTTTTTTTAAGTTCCATTTTTGTAAAAAACCCTTTCATGCCATCTTAGAATCAAAACAGTGTATTAGTTCCAAGGCAGAAGAGTGGTAAGGGCTAGGCAATGGGGGTAAAGTGACTTGCTCAGGGTCACACAGCTGGGAAGTGTCGGAGGCCACGTTTGAACCCAGGACCTCCTGTCTCTGGGCCTGGCTCTCAATCCACTGAGCTACCCAGCTGCCCCAAGTTCTATTTTTGTAAGGGTGGGATCCCCTTCCCAGGTCCCCAGAGCCCCTCCTCAGAAGCCATGGTGTTGTACCCAGCCCTGGCGATAAAACTTTAAGGGAAAATTCTCCCCAGGTCATTGGGTCTATTCCCTACTTTTCTAACATATTTTCATTATCTCCCAGGCTGCACTGGCTCAGAGACCACCTCGTCTTATCCAGTCCCTCTAGTGGTCCTTATTACCCTTAGAGATTATACTGATGGAGGAGTGTCCCAGAAGAGAGCCCCAGCTCAACAACCAACCAACAGATAGCATTATCTATCTATATATTATATTGATAAAATGGTTACCTTCTGTCTTAGAATGGATACTAAGCATCCATTCCAAGGCAGAGGAGCAGTAAGGAATAGGCAGTTGGGGTTAAGTGACTTGCCCAAGGTATCTGAGATTGAATTTGAACCCAGGACCTCCCATCTCCAAACCTAGCTCTCTATCCACTGAGTCACCTAGCTTCCCCTTAAATGTTACAATGCTCAGAAATTAGCAACAGCTTCAAATCAGAGCTTGGTTTATTGTTTTGTTGATTTTTTAGACTTAAGAAAATGATGGAGAAAATGATAATAATGCAGATAAGAATAAAAATGTTTCCTGAATATTTTTTTTGAAAGCTGGTTGTTAAACATTTACCAGCATATCCTCATACAGGAATTTACACAAAGGTAGAGGATTTCCAGCAAGCAAGATCTACAAGATTTTTTTTGCCACATGTGTTCACCAAATATATATATATATATATATATATATATATATATATACACACAATTAGTTTTAAAACTAATTCTAAAATAAAAAATACTTAAAAATTTTAAACTAAGTTTAAGCCTGTTCCTCCCAGGGATCTTGTGTGTACAAGGGGGATGTTGTTGTTTGTTTGTTTGTTTGTTTTTTTGTCTTACTATGGCTGCCTAATTCATGCCCCTTTGATGAGGTGTATGGCGTGTTTGGAGAAGACCAGTATCTATAGTGTGAGGGTTTGGCAAGCTTTTCGGGGCTACTTTCCTCCTCTGGTGTCTACCTGTGGTCTAGCACTCCCCTGGTGCACCAAGAAGCTATGGCCATGCCTGGATGAACTCTCTCAGTAGGCAGGCTAAATCAGGTTAAGGGTAACCAATAGATCTCCAACCGGTTAGTGAGTTAAGGGAGTATCTACCTGAGGCATGTGATGACTTTCCTTGGTGGAATGGGAGGATGAGAAGTCTTTGTTCTGTCATGAAGGCAGTAGAAGTGGGCACGGAAGAAAGCAAGGATGTTCACTGCAACCTTGGTCACAAGCAGGCATCTTGACTTTTGTCTGCCACTGGACTTCGATGACTCTGGAAGAGAGAGTGGGGCCGATGACTTTGCAACTCTGCCTCACTTCAAGCTAATTTGTGTATGAGTCAAGACATCATGCGTGATGCCATTTTGGTCTTCTGATCTGAAGGATAACAACCACCAAATAACTAACCCACCCACCCACCCACCAACCAACCCACCCACCCACCCACCAATCAACCCACCCACCCACCAATCAACCAACCCACCCACCAACCAACCCACCCACCCACCCACCAATCAACCCACCCACCCACCAACCAACCCACCCACCAATCAACCAACCCACCCACCAACCAACCCACCCACCCACCCACCAATCAACCCACCCACCCACCAACCAACCCACCCACCAACCAATTAACCAACCAATAAACCAGTAAAAGCCCTTTGGTAACTGACCATCACTCAGGATTCCCCTTAGAACCCTCAGAGGAGTAATAGCTGCTCTCTGGGGACCCTGACCTGCCAGTATGAGTTCTGTTTGGGCAAGTGGCCCCAAAGAGGATGCTACAATGAGCTGATTCTCTATCTTAAGTCCTGGCTAGACTGTACATTCCTTAAAGGAAATGATAGGGTCATAATCTTTATTGCAGCATTTACTGTAGGCTCTTGTACTGAATAAATAAACAAAGAAACAAATAAATAAATAGGCAGGAGGGCACCCAGCTAGACCTTCAGCCTCCGTTCCCAGCCACTACTCTGAATCTGAACAATTCTGTGGCAACCCTCCCTCCCCTCTTCTTTTATTTCCAAAACATTTATTAATCACTTACTACATGTAGATCATCATATTCAATGCTAGGGAGACAAAGATAGTAAAAAAAAACCCCAAACTCTGCCTTCAAAGGACTCATCTTCTGGGGAAATAGGTTGATACAGCATGTACCCAGCAAAGTAAATACAAAGTAATTTGAAGGGGGGTGGGGGAATCCATGAAAACCCATGGAATCCTGGGAAGGAGCAGGACCTAGGCTGAGTCTCAAAGGAAGAAGATAATCCTGAGAGGAGGGACAGTAGGTTGGCTCAGTGGGTAGAGAGACAGACCTGGGAATGGAAGGTCCTGGGTTCAAATCTTAACTTGCACATGTCCTAATTGTATGACCCTGAGTGAGTCCTTTAGCCCCCATTGCCTAATCCAATGGTGGAGAAGATGTGGCCATGAATGCAGAGCTGGCACTCGGGGAGCTGCTCTGTTCCCCCTCTTTCCAGTGCCCCCCATCTCTATCCAGCAGCCCAAAGCAAGCAATTCCTTCCTCAGCTCTCTTCAGGAGTGTAGGGGGAAGAAGAGGGACAGCTTGAATTTATCCTCTGGGCACTCAAACTCTGAAAAGTTTTGCCAGTGCTGGCCTAACCTATACCATTCTTCTACCTAGGAACCAATGCTTAGTATTGATTCTAAGACAGAAGTTTGTTTGCTTTTTATTAAAAAAATGAATTCTGGGAGAGGCTGTTAAGGAGAGAGGTACCCCTTGCTGCCAAAATACCACTCCCTAGCTGTATGGAGGGGAGCAAAGTAATCTCTGAACTTTGTTGCTCGGCATCTCTGAGTTACCTCCCTCAAAAGGTTGTAAGAAAATCGATGAGAGATCTATTAGTCCATTCATTTGGATACCTATTCATGAAATGCTGCATGTATGCAACACCTTGGGGAGGCAAAGATAAAAAACAATATAGAGCCTGTCCTCAAGGAGCTCTTGCTCTAATGGGAGGGATGGGTCATGTACACAGACCTTAAGAAAGACGAGCTTCACAAGCTTTGGAATGAGGAGGATCATCTCATCTCTTCTTGCCTGGATTTTCTGACCAGACTTCTCATTAAATTCCCAGCTCCCCTTTCCAACCCATCCTTCATGCAGTGGCCAAAAATGACTCTGGACAGCACCACTCCTACCGTGCTACTCCATGGCTCAAAAAGCTTTCCTAGTCCTTCTGGGATAAAATAGAAATTCCCCACCTGGCACTTATGGCCCTTGACATTCTGACCCTGGTCTGCCTTGCCAGACATTTCCCATTGCTCTCCTCCACGTATTCTCCAATCTGGCCACCATGGCCTTCATGCCATTTCCCAAGTTCAGCGTGGCATCTTCTACCCCTGAGCATTTTCCCCCGTGCCTGGAATCTATTCCTCTTTGCCCATCTCTTTTAGAATCTCCAACTTCCTCCAAGGATTAATTCAGGTCCTACTTCCTCTTGGAGGCCTTTCCAATTCTTCTTTGTTGGTGGTCTTCCCTCATCAAATTAGCTTAGAGTTACTTCTTGTAAGTAACTGCACTTAAATATATACTCTCTGCAACTCTAGGCTACTTTCCCAAATTCTCTGCTTGGAGGAGCATCTTGGTTTCCCAGAGTGGTTTGTCTATTCTAGTCCTCAGGGTCTGATCATGGAATAATCTGAAGAGGTTGTGAGTTCTGATACTATTGCTCAGGAGCCCCCACCCGGTGTATTCTTCCTTATAGCAATCACCCAATTAATTGAGGATTTTTTAATCCTGACCTTCTGTTACAGAATTGATACTAAGTATTGGTTCCAATAAGGGCCAGGCAACTGGGGTTAAAAACTCGCCCAGTTGGAAAGCATCTGAGGTCACATTTGAACCCAGGACTTGCTATCTCCAGACCTGGCTTTCTATCCATGGAGCCATGGAACTTTCTCTAAGTAACTCTTTTAAAAAAATAAAGCCTTTACCTTCTATCTCAGAATCAACACTAAGTATTGGTTCTAAGGCAGAAGAGCAGTAAGGGCGAGGCAATGGGGGTTAAGTGACTTGTCCAGGGTCACACAGCTAGAAGTGTCTGGGGTCATATTTGAACCCAGGACCTGATGTCTCTAGACCTGGCGCTCTATCCAATGAGCCACCTAGCTTCCCCCAGATGAAAACAGAGCCCAAAAGGCCATAATCTGGTCAGTTTTGTCCCTGATATTCATTTATTTAAGGTCAGGAAAGAATTAGCCAAAGAAACAATGGGATAACACATTTGTGGACCTAAGGTGGCTGAATAGAGGAATTCAGCTAATTGCTGTCCCTGCTCTACCCACAGCTAACATCAGTCTTTCTCCAAAGTTACTAAGGGACATTGAGATGAAAAATTTGTGTATATGCATACTATTCTAGCTCTGCCTCCAATGAGCCATCATGATTGATAGCTAGTGACTCAGAGGATAGAGTACCCGGCTTGGAGTCTTCAAATCTGGCCTCAGAGACTTACTGGCTGTATGACCCTGGGCAAATCACTTCATCTCTGTTTGCCTCAGTTTCCTCAACTATAAAATGGGGATAATCATAAACACCTATCTGATAGAGTTGTTGTGAGCATCAGAGGTGATAATATAGCACACAGTAGGTGCTATATTAATGCCATTTGCATCATCTTTCCAGCTCCTAAGCCAATTATAAGGCTTTTCAGCATCATATAGTACATATCCCTGAATCATTTCTGGTGGGCAGTAGGCTCCCCAAAGTTCCATGTGTTGGATTAGAACCAGGCACCCACCCATGAACTGGGCCCTCCTTGGATGTTTTTCCCCCAACCCTCAAGTAAAATGTAAGCCCCTTGAGGGAAGGAATGTTTGGGGTTTGTCTTTGTTCCCACATCACTTGTGCATTGTTGGTTTTTAATAAATCCTCATTGGACTGAATTACATTGAGGGGTTTACAGACTGTTTAATTTGACAATCTTATTTTACAGATGAAGAACCTGAGGTCCAGAAAAAGATGACTTGCCCAAGGTGACACAGCTATTAAGTGGAAGAGCTGGGATTTGAACTCCAGATTTAGTGCCCTTTCCATATCAGAATGCCCAACTTCATAAGGTTTTACCAATTACAGGTGAGGAGAGACTTGGTCTAGAATGAAAAGAATCAGCTCTTAGGACAAAGGAGGCAATGATTGAAATCCTGGCTATGACTTTATTAGCCACTATTTGCTCTATCTGATTCTTTGTGATCTCATTTGGGGTTTTCTTGGCAAAGATACTGGAGTGGTTTGCTTTTTCCTCCTCTAGCTCATTTTCCAAATGAGGAAACTGAGGCCAACAGGATGAAGTGACTTGCCCAGGGTCACAGAGCTAATAAGTTTCTCAGGCTGGATTTGAACTCAGGTTTCCTGACTCTAGACTCGGCACTTTATCCACAGTACCACCTAGTTGCTAGGAGTTTTTGGGTAAATACCAGCTCCTTCCCTGCCATAAATGTACTTCCTTGTAAAATTGAGGTGCTGTTTACTCTACCTGCTCCATAGAGTCCCTTTAAGAAAATAACTTTTTATATCTTAAGAGGTCCTAGACATGGGGGTTACTGTTATTACAGGAGCAATTTCTATTTGTTTAATCAAAGAATTAATGAATGACTGTTACCTAGGGTATGGTCCAGACAATGGTCAAGATGCCATCAATCAACAAACATTAAGCACCTGTTTGTTGGATACCAGGAACACAAAGACATAAATGAAATCATCCCTGCCCTCAGAAAGCTTGCAGTCTAGCAATATTGTTCAGCTACACTGCTGGGTTTGTACCCCAAAGAGATAATAGGGGAAAAGATTTCTACCAAAATATTCATAGCTGCGCTCTTTGTAGTGGCAAAAAAAATTGGAAAATGAGGGGATGCCCTTCAGTTGGGGAATGGCTGAACAAATTGTGGTATCTGTTGGTGATGGAATACTATTGTGCTCAAGGGAATAATAAACTGGAGGAATTCCATGGGAACTGGAACAACCTCCAGGAATTGAGGCAGAGGGAAAGGAGCAGAACCAGGAGAACATTGTACACAGAGACTGATATACTGTGGCACAATCGAACGTAATGGACTTCTCTACTAGCAGCAATGCAATGACCCAGGACAATTCAGAGGGACTTAGGAGAAAGAACTATCCACATTCAGAGGAAGAACTGTGGGAGCGGAAATGCAGAAGAAAAACAACTGCTTGATCACATGGTTGATGGGGATATGATTGGGGATGGAGACTCTAAATGATCACCCTGGTGCAAATATCAATAATATGGAAATGGGTCTTGATCAATGACACATGTAAAACCCAGAGGAATTGTGCGTCGGCTACGGGAGGGGGAATGGGAGGAGAGGAGGGAAAGAACATAAATCTTATAACTATGGAAAATGTTTCTAAATTAATTAAATAAAATTTTCACTACTACCACAATGAGTGTCTCTCTTCAGCCTCTCCCACATTCCTAAGTAGCATACGGTAGCACGTGTGGTTAGTCCATCAACAAACATTTATTAAGTTAACACTGGAGAGACAAAGAAAGGGCAAAAGAGGATCCCTACTCTCAAGGAGCTCCAACAAGATATAGATAGGCTAGGTGGGAGACACCTAACAGAGGGGGAAGGCACTAGCATTAAGGGGGATCAGGAAAGATTTTCTGCAGAAAGTAAGATTTTAGCTGCAATTCAAAGAAGCCAGAAGAAAGGCAGAAATTCGGAGGGAGAGAGTTCCAGGCCCAGGAGATAGCCAGGGGAAAATGCCTGGCATTGGAGGTGGAGTGTCTAGTAGGAGGAAGATCAAGGAAGTGAGTGTCACTGGATCCCAAAGGATGGGGGAGAGGAAGGTAGACTTAGAAAAGGAGGGAGGAGATTGATTATGGAAGGCTTTGAATGCCAAAGAGATGATTTCATATTTGATTCTGGAGGCAATAGGAAGCTATTGGAGTTGATTGAGTAGGGGCAGGTGAATTCAATAGTCAGATGTGTACTTTGGGAAAGAGCATTGGCTTTGGAGACAAGACCTACATTTGAACCCCCGTTTTGCTTGTTATTCACTGTGTGACTTTGGACAAGTCACTTAACCACTATGGGCTTCAGTTTCATGAATTAAAGTGACAGACAGCATTGGCCTCAGAGGGTCCTTCTGGCCAGAAATCCTGTGAACCAGAGGCTGTAGAGTACCACAAGGTTCAGCCCAGATTGGGTTGAAGGTGCTAAAGAACAAGAAGGAAAGGATGACTTTATTCTTATTATAAATATGAAGAAGCTGAGACCTAGGGAAAAATGAGTTGGAGCAGCTATGTAACAAACTGGCTAGAATGCTAGGTCTAAAGATGGGAGGTCCTGGGTTCAAATCTGACCTCAGACCCTTCCTAGCTGGATGACCCTGGTCAAGTTACTTAACCCCCATTGCCTAGCCCTTAGCACTCTTCTACCTTGGAGTCAATACATAATTGATTCTAAGATGGAAGGGAAGAGTTAAAATGTAATGAGTTCCAGGTCATTTGGAGGTTCAGAACTGAGTTCTCTAAAGGGTACCTTGAGTGGGAGGGTAAGGGTGTATCCTTGGCAGCAGGTGGGGCATGGGCACCTGGCTAGCCCCAGGGCCACATTGGCACCTATTTGGATGACATAATTCCCTTGGCACTATCCGCTTCAAACACCCCCTCATGGCAAGGATTATGGAGGCACGGGTTACTCTATATTTCCCTTGTCTTCTCTCTCCAGTTGGTCCTCTCCAAGAACCATGAAAGCCTAGAACATTAGAACTGAAGGAAATTGTTAAAGTCATCAACTCCATTCAAGTGGGTATGACTGTGGGTGCCATTTGGTGGAGGTGGGAAGAGTTAGTTCAGCTAGTGAAGACACACCCTTTTACCCCACACTCTGAGCTTAAATCCAAGCTCAGAGTACAGGGGCAGAGACCAGACTAAGCTGGTACACATGGGTGGGGCTGAAAGTGAGATGAGATGTCTGGGTCGTGTTTTACATAGGGCTCCCAAGCTGACTCTAGTATAGGCGGCATGACACAGTAGATAAGAGAGTCAGTCTTAGGTTCAAGTTTCACCTTGAACATATTAACATCTAGAAACAACGCCTTGAAACACACTGAAACAATATACAACAGATTGACTGTGTGACCCTAGGGAAGTCCCTTAACCTTATTGTAGAAGGAGATTTCCTCTCTGGAAGTCCCCCAAACCACCCAAATCACAGCTTCATTCCCTATCCCCATTTCATCTTATAGTTTTCACATAGGAACTATAGTTCCCTAGAAAACAGGAGAGGAATGGGCAATTTGATGTTGCCAGACCTCAGTGTGAGTCTTCTGGGAACTCATGGCACCTAGGCAATTGACCCTGGACCCTGGGCAAACCATTTCATCTCTGTCGGCTTCAATTTCAACATCTATAAAATGGGTATAATAATAGTACCTACCTCCTAGGGTTATTTGAGGATCAAATGAGATAACATTTATGAAGTGCTTAGCATAGTGCCTGGCACTGTAGAAATGCTAGCTCTTATTATTATTATCATTTATATTGTTATTATTATGATGGAACTCGTAGTCTAGCCAATTCAATTTAATCCAATTTGACTTAATTAACCAAATAATTAGTAAGTATCTACTTTGTGAAAGAACTTTGTGCTAGACTTTGGAGGATACAAAGACACAAATGACTCGGTCCTTGTCTTCAATGAGCTTACTACATTCTACTGAGGGAAACACCATGAACACAGGAGTAAATTTTTCAAAAAGCAGAATCATAAAATTGGACTTAGAAATGCCCTCAGCAGCCATTTAGGCCATGATATCCCCAAAACCATCTAGTCCAACCCCTTCATTTGATAGGTGAGGAAACTGAGTCTGGAGGATGTTGGTCACACCCACAGTTAGTAGGAATAACTAGGTGGCACAATGTTGGGCTTGGCATCAGGAAGACCTCATCCTCCCTCAGATATTTACTAGCTAGGTGAACATGGGCCAACTATTCAACCTCCTCGGCCTCAATTTCCTCATATGATGAATTGAAGTAATCATAGCAGCTTCTTCACCAGGTCGTTGTTGTAAAGATCAAATAAGATCCAGAGGCAAAGGGTTTGTAGCTCTTTAAGCACTACAGAAATGATGGCTATGACTGGATTTGAACTTGAGTTTTTCTGAGCCCAGGTCCAGCAATCTATCCACCATACCACATTGTTTCTGCTGTGTCTAGTCCCAACTTGAAGACTTCTCTAGAGAATGCCTCCAAAATATGGCTAATGAGGAAATTTAGTTTGCAAGTTTAGAAATATTTGTGATGTTTTAAAAATTTCTTTCCTTATCAGTGGGTGTGAGAAGGGGAAAAGAAAATTTGGAATGATTGAGAGCCAGGCCTTGAGATGAGAGGTCATGAGTTCAAATCTGGTCTCAGACCTTTCCTAGCAGTGTGACCCTGGGCAGGTCACTTAATCCCCATTGCTTAGCCCTTACCATTCTTCTGCCTTGGAACCAATACACTGTCTTGATTCTAAGATGGAAGGTAAGGGTTTTTAAAAGAAAAGAAAATGTCCCCAACAAGAGGGTTTCCAGTTTTTGCTTGAAGACCCCCAGTGAAGAGAGCCCACCGCTCACCAAGAGAGCCCACTTTCCTTTTAGGTGGTTCTCATGGATAGTAAGTGTTTCCTTATGGAAAGCTCAAATAGTCCTCTTTCCAACTTCTACCCAATCCATGTTGTAGAGGCCTTCAAATCATGTCCCATGACTTTACCTCAATCTTCTCTTTTCCACTCCAAACATTGAATGAGTCTATGACAGTGATGACAAATGCATAGCACATGACCACCCTCCCCTCCACCCAGAGTTTGTTACTAGAAAGACAAAAGAACTTGGGCAGGGCTGCTCCCCTCCCCCTCTCCACCATGCCAGTTGACATTTTTCACATCTCCTGTCCCTTTACCCAGCAGCTCAATGAGAATGCAAAGGGGGTAATATGGGTGGCTCACAAGTTGCAGAGTTGGAGGGGAGCAGAGCACTTGAGCCATTCCCCTCCTCCTCTGTACACTTGCTGAGCACATTGCTCACTTTACCCACCCCTCCACCCAGCAGTCCAGTGCTTTCTCCCTCCCCTGTGTGGGGTAAGGTGAACATGGGGTATGCCCAGCACTCAGTATGGGGTGGGGCATGGGCATGGTACTCAATCTTGGAGAAGGGAGGGCCCAGCACTCTGGCTCCAAAAGATTCACCATTACTGGTCTATGAGGACATTGGGAACCTTTCAATCTAATGGGAAAGATGGAATAGGCACATATGGAAATGACCTAAGAAGACTTAGAACCAGAAAAAATAACTCTCAAAGGTCAGAGCTGGGAGGGCCCCTAGAAAAGAAAATGTCAGAACTCAGAAGGATCCTAGGTTATAGAATGTCAGAGTTTAGAGAGACTTTAGAACTCAAAAATTGAAAGCTGGAAGGGACAAAGAACCCAGAAAATCAGAGCTGTGAGGGAGCTTGGAACATAGAGTAACTGAACTAGGAGGAGTACTTAGAATAGCAGAGTTGGAAGAAAGTACCTTAAAAATCAGAGCTATGAAGGGTCTCACACACAAGGTATTAGAACACAAATTATGAAAGGACAGAATATTAGAACATAGAGTGTTAGAGATTTTTTTTTTGGCCAAACCAGCTTCTGGGTGCCCTCACTCTCCATTTCTCAGATTTGGAAAGTGAAGTACAGAATAGGTAAAAAATTTGTTGAAGGTGACATAGTGAATTAGTTGCAGAATCAGGATAAAAATAAAAACAAACAAACAGGTAAAACCTCTAACTCTTTCCCGGGTCAGGACACCTCATTTCAGCTCTGTGCCAAGAGAATACAGCCAGAGTAAAGAGATCAAAGTCTAGTAGCTTAATCACTGAAGGTTTCCTGGAAATGAGATGATTTTTGAATGATGGGAAGGATGTGGATGATGAAAAAGAGAAAGGAATTAAGGAGCAACAGAGATTTATTGAGACACACAATGAATAATATGCAAAAGACAAGCAGAGTAATAGGAAGAGAAGCAACTGTCATGTTGGAGTCATAGGAGGCTGGGCTCTCTATTCCTGGGACAGCATTGGTCCCACCCTCTCTCAGGTAACCTTGGGGTGGTGAAAGGAGCCTGGAACTGAAGTCAGGATCTCCTGCTTCTGTGCCCATTTCTGCCGCTCTCCCAGGGAAAGTCAGTTTCCTTCTCTGCCTCTCAATTTCCTCTTGCTAAATGAAAGAGGTGGATGGAATGCTCTTAAGGGTTCTTTCCAGCTCTGGCGTTTTCTGTTCTAAGGTCCCTCCCAGCACTGACATTCTGGGTTCTAAGGTTTCCTTCTTAGCTTTGATATTTTATTTTTTTTTCCTTCCAGCTTTGACATTTTTATGTTCCCAAGTTTCCTTCCCCTCTCTCTCTCTCTCTCTCTCTCTCTCTCTCTCTCTCTCTCTCTCTCTCTCTCTCTCTCTCCCTCCCTCCCTCCCTCTCTCTCTCTCTCTCTCTCTCTCTCTTTCTTCTTTCTTTCTTTCTTTCTTTCTTTCTTTCTTTCTTTCTTTCTTTCTTTCTTTCTTTCTTTCTTTCTTTCTTTCTTTCTTTCTTTCTTTCTTTCTTTCTTTCTTTCTCTCTCTTTCTCTCTTCCTTCCTTCCTTCCTTCCTTCCTTCCTTCCTTCCTTCCTTCCTTCCTTCCTTCCTTCCTTCCTTCCTTCCTTCCTTCCTTCCTTCCTTCCTTCCTTCCTTCCTTCCTTCCTTCCTTCTTCCTTCCTTCCTTCCTTCCATCTCACCTAGGCTGGAAGTAGAGCAGCCTAATGGCAAATCTCATTACTGATTAGCCTGCTCCATTTTGGACCTTGACTGAATCCACCCTCCTTAGAAAACCTGGTGTCCCCTCCAACTCTAGCTCTCCATATTGAGTTCATATTTCATACCAATGTTGCTTAGTTCACTGCAGCTCAGAACTCCCAAGCTCAAGCAATCCACCAGCCTCAGCCTCTCCAGCAGCAGGGATTCCAGGCATTCTGGACACATTTTATGTTCTAGCCCTGACATTCTAGCATGTTGGAGTGGAATCAGCAGTAGCTTTAGAGTTAGAGGGGGTGTGTGTGGGGTCACATTATACTTCTTCCACTTATGGCCTTCTGGGTTCATGAGCAATTAATTGATCATTACGTTTTGTTTGGTTTTTGTTTTTTGTTTTTTAACCAAGTATCTACTCTATGCCTGGCAATGTGCTAAGTACTGGGGAAATAAATATGAAGGATGAAATGATCCCTACCTGCAATGGGCTTACACATCACCTCTATCTCTATGAGCCTCAGTTTCCTCATCTACAAAATAAGGGAATTGGACTAGAGGGCCCCCGGGGTCTTTTTTAGCTCTAAACCTAGGATCCTGCTAGCCTCTCTGGCCCCTGCTGACTCTGACATTCCAGGGCCTGGTGGTGGGCCTAAGGCCCTGCTGAGGAGTGAAGGGGGCCTTAAGGCTTCCATGGCAACTGAAGGTCCAGTTTTTCTCTCTCACCTCCCATATACTTCCTGGCTGGCCCCATTAGAGAATTTACAAGGTGCTGGGGCCACTTGGCTGTTTGTTCCCAGTTGGAGAACAGGACCAGGCTGGTGGCTGTAAATCTCCATCAGGGCCTTGATAAAGCCACACCTGTGAGGAAGGAAAGCCAAGGGAGGCCTAGGCTTAGGACAGGGCAGAGGTGGGGGGTGGGGAAGCCCTTCACACCCTCCCAGCACACAGGTATGTTGCTGCTTTAGGGTGATATGGAAGGCCAGGCTGACACAAGAAAAAGGTTCCATGACCAGATGTGATTCATGGGGTCATTCCCCCTAACCCCCTGCCTCTACCTCCTTTGACTCCCCTCTCTCCCCCAGGAAGGAGGGAAGGCTCAGAAAGGTGGTGGGGATGAGGCCCGCTCTGTCTCACTTTGAGAGGAAGCTAGGGCTCCCCTGGATGATGCTACTGTAAGCCAATCATCCCTCCATGTCTTCCCAACCCCATCACTTTTCAGCAGCTCCCTTCTCCATTTCCATAGGCCTGATACTGATCAGCAGCTACTACAAAGCTTTTCCTCAGCTGGAACCAATTAATTCTGGTTCACTGCCCTGCCTTCCTCACAACAGCCTCTACCTCTCATAGGAGTGAACCTGGCTTCCTTCCTTCCTTCCTTCCTTCCTTCCTTCCTTCCTTCCTTCCTTCCTTCCTTCCTTCCTTCCTTCCTTCCTTCCTTCCTTCCTTCCTTCCTTCCTTCCTTCCTTCCTTCCTTCCTTCCTTCCTTCTTTCCTTCCTTCCTTCCTTTCTTCCTTCCTTCCTTCCTTCCTTCCTTCCTTCCTTCCTTCCTTCCTTCCTTCCTTCCTTCCTTCCTTCCTTCCTTCCTTCCTTCCTTCCTTCCTTCCTTCCTTCCTTCCTTCCTTCCTTCCATCTTCCCTCCCCCCACTCTTCTCTGGCCATTCTAACCATTTTCTCCCTTCTCCCTCTCTCTTTGCTTCTCTCACTCATTTCTCTGTCACTTTCTCCTTCTCTCTCTCTCTACCTTTCTCTCTGTCTCTTTCAGTCACTCTCTCATATCTTTATTTTATTCTTTCAGTCTCTATTTCTTTTCCTAGTGTCAATCTCTTTATATCTCTTGTGTGATCTACATGGAAAGACAGATTGTATTTAGAGGAAGCTCATAATCTCACTGTTGGCATCGATTGGCTGTGTGAGCCTCAGTGTCTGCATCTGTAAAATGGGGATACTGATCCCTGGCGTGTCTGCTTCTCAAAGGGTTGTTGTCAGGAGGCACCGAGATGTCTATGAATTGCTTTGTGAGTCTTAAAGGATGATATAAAAGTCATGTACTGTTATTATTGCTTCTCTCTTCCTAGCTGCCTCTCTGGGCTCTCAGCAATTTGTCTCTTTCCCATACCAGCCTCAACCAACCAAGATCCAGTGACATCAGCCTCCTTGTTCATCCTTGAACAAGACGCTCCATCTCCTGACTGCAGGCATTTTCTCTGGCTGTCCTCCTGCTCTCTTTTCTCACCTCTGCCTCCTGGCTTCCTTTACGTCCCAGTTAAAAGCTCACCTTCCACAGGAAGCCTTTCCCAATGTCTATTAATTCTCATGCCTTGCCTCTGTTGACTGCCTCCAATTTCTCCTGTCTCTAGCTCATTTTTACATAGTTATCTCCTCCATTAGACGGTGGTCTCCTTGACCCAGGGATTGTCTTTGGATCTGCAGTGCTTAGCACAGTGCCTGGGACATAGTATGTGTCTAATAATCGTTATTGATTGGTTTCCTGTACCTGGAGGCCCATCCTCAGCCAGATACCAGAGCTGCTCTAGAAAGAAGTCTTTGGGATCTTCTTTCAGAGAGAACCTGAACTGAGAACTGGCATTATGGAGGAGGCTTAACCCTGGCTGTTTGGGCAGTAGCCCTGCCTACAAGGGAATTCCTCTGGAGGTACTATCTGATAGTGGACCTTTCTCCAGCCTGTTACACCTTATGCTACTCATTCAATTCTTGGAACAACCTTAGGAGTCAGTGAACGGAATGTGGTGTTGTTTGGTGTTGTTTGCTTTTTACATATTGGGAAACCGAGGCCCATGGAAATGAATAATATAACATTTTCCAAGAGAACCTAGATGCTGCCACCTATAGAGGAATGATTTTGATTTAGTCATTTCACCTCTATGGGCCTCAGTTTCCCCATCCATAAAACCAAAGACTAGATGGCCTCTGATGTTTATTCCAAGTCTACATCTGTGATCTTGATGAAATTTGTAAAGCTCCAACCTTAAAGTGCTATGTAGGGTGTCCCAGAAGTCTTTGTGCTATTAAAACTTATGACTGCACTAACATTTCTAGGATACCTTGTATGATAATGTTATTGTTTTATCACTTTAATATTGTAAAGCTCCAACCTCAGAGATCATCTAGTTTGAGCCCAGAACCACTCAACCCTCTGTTGGGAAGTGGCAGACAGAGACAGAATTTTTTTTTCTTTTTTAAAGAATCTTCCATCTAAGAATCAATACTATGTATTGGTTCCAAGGCAGAAGAGTGGTCAGGGCTAGGCAATGGGAGATAAGTGACTTGCCCAGGGTCACACAGCTAAGAAGGGTCTGAGGTCAGATTTGAACCTAGGACCACCTATCTCTAGGTCTGACTCTCAATCCACTGAGCTACCCAGCTGCCCCCCTGAACCCTAATCTTTGAACCAAATCTCTGATTGCATTTATCATAGTTAGTTGACTGCCTGGTCCCCAGGCAGTTGGGTGAAAGGGTGATTCAGAGCCCTGCATGCAGCACCCTTAGGTCCCCAAGCTAGTCCCAGTATCCCTTCTGGTCTCAAGGATGCCCCTCTGCAGCAGACCCAGGGAGATGGGAAAACTGTCTTCAGGTGTCTGGAAGGCTGTCATGTGCTGGATGGATTAGGCTTGTTCTGCTTGGCCCCAGAGGGCAGAAACAGGAGCAGAATGGGGGTGGTGGTGGCAGTGCAGCCTCAAGGAGGCAGAAGCCAGTTCCAGGTAAAGAAAAAAATCTAACAATGCAAGCAATTTGTATTTGCTTCTGGAGCCTGGGAGCTCACTTTCCAGATTTAAAGCTGGACGGGCCCTTTGAGCTCATCTATTTCAACCCTTTCTTTTTACAGGTGAGGAAATGAAAACCTAGAGAGGTTAAGGAACTTGCCCAAGGCCACACAGTAGCAGAGTTCCCCCCTCACTGGACCTTTCCTTCCCTTCCCTCTGCTCTCCTCTCCTTTTTCCTTCCCTTCCCTTCCCTTCCCTTCCCTTCCCTTCCCTTCCCTTCCCTTTCCTTCCCTTCCCTCTGCTCTCCTCTCCTTTTTCCTTCCCTTCCCTTCCCTTCCCTTCCCTTCCCTTCCCTTCCCTTCCCTTCCCTTCCCTTCCCTTTCCCTTTCCCTTTCCCTTTCCCTTTCCCTTTCCCTTTCCCTTCCCTTCCCCTTCCCCTTCCCCTTCCCCTTCCACTTCCCCTTTCCCTTTCCCTTTCCCTTTCCCTTTCCCTTTCCCTTTCCCTTTCCCCTCCCTTCCATTCCCTTCCCTTCCCTTCCCTTCCCTTCCCTTTCCCTTTCCCTTTCCCTTTCCCTTTCCCTTTCCCTTTCCCTTTCCCTTTCCCTTCCCTTCCCCTTCCCCTTCCCCTTCCCCTTCCACTTCCCCTTTCCCTTTCCCTTTCCCTTTCCCTTTCCTTTTCCCCTCCCTTCCATTCCCTTCCCTTCCCTTCCCTTCCCTTCCCTTCCCTTCCCTTCCCTTCCCTTCCCTTCCCTTCCCTTCCCTTCCCTTCCCTTCCCTTCCCTTCCCTTCCCTTCCCTTCCCTTCCCTTTCTTTCCCTTTCCCTTTCCCTTTCCCTTTCCCTTTCCCTTTCCCTTTCCCTTTCCCTTTCCCTTTCCCTTTCCCTTCCCCTTCCCCTTCCCCTTCCCCTTCCCCTTCCCCTTTCCCTTTCCCTTTCCCTTTCCCTTCCCCTTCCCCTTCCCCTTCCCCTTCCACTTCCCCTTTCCCTTTCCCTTTCCCTTTCCCTTTCCCTTTCCCTTTCCCTTTCCCTTTCCCTTTCCCCTCCCTTCCATTCCCTTCCCTTCCCTTCCCTTCCCTTCCCTTCCCTTCCCTTCCCTTCCCTTCCCTTCCCTTCCCTTCCCTTCCTTTCTTTCCCTTTCCCTTTCCCTTTCCCTTTCCCTTTCCCTTTCCCTTTCCCTTTCCCTTTCCCTTTCCCTTTCCCTTCCCCTTCCCCTTCCCCTTCCCCTTTCCCTTTCCCTTTCCCTTTCCCTTTCCCTTTCCCTTTCCCTTCCCCTTCCCCTTCCCCTTCCACTTCCACTTTCCCTTTCCCTTTCCCTTCCCCTTCCCCTTCCCCTTTCCCTTTCCCTTTCCCTTTCCCTTTCCCTTTCCCTTTCCCTTTCCCTTTCCCTTTCCCTTTCCCTTTCCCTTTCCCTTTCCCTTTCCCTTCCCCTTCCCTTTCCCTTTCCCTTATCTTGTATCTTAAGATCATTTCTAAGACAGAAGAGCAGTAAGGGCCAGGCAATGGGGGTTAAGTGACTTGCCCAGGGTCACATAGCTAGGAAGTACCTGAGGTCAGATTTCAGCCCAGGCTCTCCTGATTGCCAGTCTGGCCCTTTACCGGCTGTACTTCCTAGCTGCCCCTCCTCACGGGACAGTTTCAGGCCAAGACTGGAGGACTGCTTGTCAGGGATATTAGAGACTCCGTTTTTGCTTTGGGATGGCTGGTCTGGGCTGGGCGGGCCCTCCCTACTCTGAGATTCTGGGATTTAGCAATGGGTGGGAGGGGCAATCCTGAGAAGGAAGGAGAGGGGGACCGTTGGAAGGCCCCCTGTATCCCACCCCCTCTCTCTTCTCTCCCCACATCCATTCAACTTCCCACAAGCTATGCTGAGAGGAGAGCTCCCGTCTGCTCCAGGAATCCTGCCATGCCAGCCAGGAGAGGGGAAGTCGAGGTGATCCTTAAAGGCGCTAATTGGCCCTGCTTTGTTTCAGGATTAGGCCTGGCCCTGTAGGATCCTGCTCTCCCAGGCCCTAATCCCCTCCTGTTCTGGAAGACACTTCAGTCGTCTGGGGGAGGCCTTGGCCCGGGACAGCACGGGGCAGCGTGCCAGCCCCGTATTGGGGATTATGACCCAGGCGCTCCTAGGTGTGCTCAGGAGATGGAAGCCGGCACACACAGCGCACATCCAGACACAAATGCACACGTTAATCCGCACCAAACAAACCCAGGAATATGTACGTACACACAGAGACGCAGGCATGTGCCCGGCATGCACGGGAACGGACACAGACAGGCATAGACATCCAACATACTCACGTGCGGGCACATGTCCTAGCAAACATGTCTATACATCCTCACAACACACGTGAAGACACACGGACTGGCACCCAGGCCAACACATTTACAAATGTCTCCGTGTGTGACGACACACAATGCTCACAGAGACATTTCAGGGCACAGACCCAGAGACACACAAATACATAACTGGAGACAGAGATGGGTGTGCAGAGTCCCACGTGGACATACAGACAGACACGCCTGCAGACATTCACAGACATGCATACATGCCTTCACAGAGGTGCCTAGACACATAGACATACACATACACAACATACATACTAAAACCCCTCACATATGTACAGACATTCAAAGACTTGGACACAGACGGTCAACTACCCTTTCCTGCTTAAGGGACTAGTAGTGTTCAGGGGGCTACACATGTCCTGAGAATGCCCAGAAGCCTTTGGGGCAGGGAGGAGGGTGGAGGGAGAATCCAGGAGGCAAGGGGAGGAGACATGAAGTTAGTCACAGTGGGGAACTCAAGGGAAGTTAGAACCCAGGATCAGAGGTGGCTAGATGAATGGACAAGTGACTAAAGGACTGGATGGATGGACTTGGGGACAGATGGATGGATGGGTAGGCCGGTGGGTGAGTGGGTGGATAGATAGGTTAGGGCTGGCTAAGAGGTGAGACTGCTTGAGTAAGTGGAAAGTGGCATAGAAGGACTGTTATTGTTCAGAGGTGTAAGAGAGGTAAGGACAGATGGATGGATGGATGGATGGATGGATGAGTGGATGGGTAGATGGATGGATGGATGGATGGATGGATGGATGGATGGATGGATGGATGAATGGATGGATGAGTGGATGGGTAGATGGATGGATGGATGGATGGATGAATGGATGGATGAGTGGATGGGTAGATGGATGGATGAATAGATGGATGGATGGATGGATGGGTGTGTGGGTGAACAAATGATGAAAGAGCTGAGAAAGCAGTGTGACCTTGGAGGGGGGTGAAGGGCAGTAGATGGATGGGTTGACAGCTATGGAGACAGGAGGGCTGCAAACAGACAAGAGGGTGGAGGTGGGAGTGATGGGAGGAAAGGGAATCTGTTCCAGTCTATCATGTCTCTCAGTGGGACTTGTCAGCAGGTTTGAATGGACAGAGGCAGGAATGGAAGGGGGGAAGGGGAAGAGCAATGGGGGCTGGTTGCTCCTCTGGAGAGGTCGACAGAGCAGTGATACAGAGAGGAAAGAGCCTTGATCTGGAAGTGGGAGACCCGGATTTGACTCCTGATGTTGGGGCACCTATGTGACCTTGGACCTGTCACTTTCCCTTGGAGCTTCCCCGTCCTTATGTATTCCTTATCTATAATACAGCCCGGGCTCTTCATTTCATCTGGAGAAAAGCCTTGGATAAACCTAGAAGCACTCTATGAGTTGCGTAATCGTGAATATTGTGTGTATGTTCATATGTGAGTGCATGTTCATACATGTGTGTCCATCGGGACAGGGACATGTGTAAAGTCATGTTGTGTCCATAGTGCTGGATCTGGGTGAGTGTGGTGTGCACATGTCTGGGGCTTCCTCCTTGCCCCGCCCTCTCCCCTGCTGGCACTTGGGGGTCTTCCGCCGTGTTTGCGCGGTGGGCTCTGGGGGAGGAGAGGATGCAGCCCTCGGGGGAGACCTCCTGATGGATCACACCTCATTGTGTGAAGTGATAACCGGAAGGCGGAGCTAGGCACCCAGGTGTCAGATCTGCCGGCTCCTCCTCTGCAGGAAATACACCAGCCCGGCTCTTCCCATCCCGCCGGCCCTCCCCCCGCCCCCGCTTCCCCCAGTCCTGCCACCCGAGGACACGTCCGATCCACCGGTCAATTAAGCAAGCAGCATGTATCAGGAGCCCCCCGGGTGCCCGGCCAGGGCTGGGATTGCAAGCTCGCTAGTTCTCACGGAGCTTAGACACAATCGCAGAACTGGGAAGGGACCTCGGCGGCCATCGGGGCCATCCCGGGGTCCGTACCGATAAAGCCAGCCCAGCTCTACCCTACCCATAGGGAGCCGTCCTTGGCTGAACAGCCCCCAAGGAGGGGGAGCAGTTCCCTGGCATCGGGCCCAAATGCGCCTCTCTTGGCTTTCCATCCACTGCTCCGGGTTCTTGCCCCCAGGAAAGTGCTTCCATTGCTGGAAAAGAGCTCCCCCAATGGTCTCTCCCTCTCCCTCTGTCTCTCTATCTCTGTCTTTCTGTCTCTCTCTCTTAAGCCTTTACCTTCCATCTTAGAATCAACACTTGTGTACTGGTTCCAAGACAGAAGAACAATTAGAGCTAGGCAATGGGGGTTAAGTGACTTGCCCAGGGTCACACAGCTGGGAGGTGTCTGAGGCCAGATTAGAACCCAAAACTTCCCATCTCTAGGCCTGGCTCTCAATCCACTGAGCCACCCCCACCCCCCCCACCATGGTCTCTTCTCTAGGAGGAACAATCACAGTTTTTTTTTAACTATTCTTATAGATGATATCACCTTAGGACATGCATACAACAGAAGGAAAAAATGTGTGGATAAACTAAGTATATATCTTTGTGGGCAGCTGGTGATGCACTGGATAGGGCCTGAAATGAGGAAGACTGACTTTCCTGAGTTCAAATCTGGCCTCTTTGGATTCTTCTGGGCTGTGTGACCTAGTTTGCCTCAGTTTCTTCATCTGTCAAATGAGCTGGAGAAGGAAATGGCAAACCAGTCCAGTATCTTGACCAAGAAAACCTCAAATGAGGTCATGAAGAGTCAGACACAACTGGTTTGCCTCAGTTTCCTCATCTGTAAAAGGAGCTGGAGAAGGAAATGGCAAACCAGTCCAGTATCTTGACCAAGAAAACCCCAAATGGGCTCATGAAGAGTCAGATAGAACTGAAAATGGCTGAACAACTCATCTATTTATACACACACATAATCAGTGATAGAGATAAAGGCAACACTAATAAATGAAATCAGTTAAGGTCATTTGAACTGAGTCTTGAATTCAACTAGAGAATCGGGGAGGAGGAGCTAGGAAGGACTACATTGCAAGTATGGGCAAATGCATGGAGATGGTAAATGGAATATTTAACAGGGAACAATAGAGAAGCCAGTTTGGCAGGAGCAGAGAAGTAGGGAGGGAGGGAGAATAATAGTGGATGAGTCTGAACCGAGAGGGTAGAGCCACACTGTACTAACAGTAACAACTGTGCTTAACTACTTTGTGTATATTTCTTGGCTCTCTATTTATATGGTTTCTATTTGAATATGAACTTGTTGGTCATTGAGAGTATTTCCTTCTTGGTCTTTGTATACCACTTTACAGTCATTTGAGTGTATTTGCAACCCTGGGAGGCTGCAGGATTACAGGTGGTGTTATTCCCATTTTATGGATGAGGAGCCTGAGGACTAGAGAAATGAAGTGACTGTCAATTGTAGGTAGGATTTGAACCCACTCTTCTCTGACTCCAAGGTCCTACTACACTGCTTCTCATAGGTATCTTAAGACCAGAGGATCATAGAAAGAGTTTGAAGGGACTTTGGCAATGATATAGTCCAACCCCCCCCCCTCAATATAGAAGAAGAACTATGCCCCTTCTCTCCCCCAGCCCTCAAACCTTGCCTTCTGCCTTAGAATCAACACTAAGTTGCAGTTCTAAGACAGAAGACCGGTAGGGGTTAGGCAATTAAAGTTAAGTGACTTGTTCAAGGTCACACGGCTAGGAAGTGTCTGGGTTCAGATTTGAAGCCAGGACCTCCAGGTCTGGTGCTCTATCCACTGAGCAGCCTAGCTGCCTCAGAAGGACCTTCTTAATTAGATCTGCTCAGACTCCCCATTCTGAATTTTATAGATAAAGGAACTGACCCAGAAAGGAGAAATTACTAGTCTGTGAGCAGATCTTTCACGTCATCTTCCTCCCTAAAGGAGAAGGTGCAGAGCGGAGGAGATGGGAGGGCACATCTAGCCAGATGTTTCCAGATGCTGCTCCTCATAGAATGGGGGAGGGAAGAGAGGATTAGGAGCTTGAGGGAATTTTAATAGCTTAATAAAAACAGCTCACACTAATACAACCCTTTATGGTCACAATGTGCTTTTGATTACTGCTTTCTGAGCCCTGTGAGGGAGGCAGGGCAGAGATGGCCATCCCAAACTATAGGGGAAACCAAGGCTAATACAGGATGACTTATCCTAAGACAAGACAGCAAGAAAACAACAGAGGGGGAAGCTGGGTGGCTCAGTGGGTAGAGAACCAGGTCTGAAGATGGGAGCTTCTGGCTTCAATTCTGAACCCAGACACTGCCTAGCTGTGTGACCCTGGCCAAGTCACTTGATCCATATTGTCTAGCCCTTATTGTTCTGCCTTAGAACCAATTCATAGTATTGGTAGATAGAAGGTAAGAGTTTAAAACACCAAAACGAAACAGAATCTGGCCTGGGGGCTTCCTGTTCCTTCAATATTCTATCCATGTGCCATGTGGACAGTGAAGACAAGAGTAATGGGGGTGCCTGGACAAGGGAAGTGTGGGGGTTCGGAGAGGCAATGCCGTAGGGGAAGTTTTTCTCTATCTGATGGTCAGTCATTCTTCTTCAGGTTCTCCAATTCAGGAATATGGCTTCCTACTGCTTGACACCTTGATTATTATGGCTGGGGCAATGGGTGGATTGGAGGTGGTGGGAAAAGAGCATTAGTTTGGGGAGCTGGGAGACCTGGTTTGAGTTCTGATTGTGTTGTATGCTATGTGAATGATTTTTTCTCTCTGGACCTCAGTTTCCTTGCCTATAAAGTGAGGGGGTTGAATTAAGTGATTTAAAAACAAAACAAAACAAAACAAAACAAAACACTTATCTTCTGTCTTAGAATTGATACTGAGGGCAGCTAGGTGGCTCGATGGGTAGAGAGCCAGACTTGGAGACAAGAGGTCGTGGGTTCAAGTGTGGTCCTTCCTAGCTGTGTGACCTTGGGCAAGTCAATACTTAGTATTGATTCTGAGGCAGAAGGTAAGAGTTTGTGTTGGTTTTTTTTAACCCTTACTTTCTGTCTTAGTATCAATTCTGTGTACTGGTTCCAAGGCAAAAGAACTGTAAGGGCTAGGCAATGGGAGTCAAGTGACTTGCCCAGAGACACATAGCCAGGAAGTATCTGAAGTCATATTTGAACCCAGGACCTCAGGTCCATATGCCTGGCTCTCAATTCACTGAGCCAACTAGCTATTTCCAAAGTAAGGGATGGGTTTTTTGTTTTGTTTTTTAAAGAATTGATTCTCAATATTAGTTCCTAGACAAGAAGAGGAATAAGGGTAGGTAATGGGGGTTAAGTGACTTGCCCAGGGTCACTCAGCTAGGAAGTGTCTGAAATTAGATCTGAACCCAGATCTTCCTGACTCCTGGCCTGGCTCTCTCTCACTGAGCCAGCCAGCCACCCTCAATTAATCAATCTTTGAGGCCCATTCTGGTTCAAGTTTCTCATAGTTCTGACATCCTTTGTCCTAAGGTCAGTGTGCAAACATCCATCTGGTTGAATTCTTCAAAGAATAAGCATTTATTAAGCACCATACCTGAGCTTACAAGCTCTTTACAAAGGCTTCTGAAAGATGAAAAGGAAGAAGACCCAAAGGGCAGCTCCACAGAGGATTGCTGAGCAGTAATTCAAGGCTTCATGTGAAAAAGGGAATGTGTGAGTGCTTTGTA
The DNA here is from genome assembly GCF_027887165.1 of Monodelphis domestica. Taxonomy (NCBI): domain Eukaryota; kingdom Metazoa; phylum Chordata; class Mammalia; order Didelphimorphia; family Didelphidae; genus Monodelphis; species Monodelphis domestica. The sequence goes on from NC_077230.1 coordinate 393,251,512, forward strand.
TGGGCCTGTCTACTAGAAGGAAGGAAGGAAGAGAGGGAGGGAGGAAGGAAGGAAAGGAGGAAGGAAGGAAGGAAAGGAGGGAGGAGGAAGGAAGGAAGGGAGGGAGAGAGGAAGGAAGGAAGGAAGGAAGGGAGGGAGAGAAGAAGGAAGGAAGGAAAGGAGGGAGGGAGGAAGGAAGGAAGGCAGGAAAGGAGAGAGAGAGGAAGGAAGGAAGGAAGGCAGGAAAGGAGAGAGAGAGGAAGGAAGGAAGGGAGGGAGAGAAGAAGGAAGGAAGGAAAGGAGGGAGGGAGGAAGGAAGGAAGGCAGGAAAGGAGGGAGGGAGGGAGGGAGGGAGGAAGGAAGGAATGCTTCCTCTGTGTCTGCTGGAAGGGAAGCTCTGGGCTCTAAGTGCAGAGTGAGCCTGTTAGGAAGACAGTGTCGACACTTCAACTGGCAAGAATAGAATGTGTACCAGGTGACCCAAGCCCACCCAGGAGGGCCTGGGGAGGGGAGGGGAACCAAAGGAGAGGAGCGAAAAGCATCTGTCCAACACAATGGGGAGACGTGAGGAAGGGCTGCCATGGACTGAGGTTCTGAGTGATTATTAAAAGGGGAAGAAGAGCTGAGATGGGAGAGAGGGGATATGGCAGGTGACCTGGCAGCCTTAGTCTCTGCCTAGGCTCCACCTGGCAAGCTTCCCTGGCCCCCAGCCTCGGGTCTCCCTTCCCCCACCAGCAGGAGCTCAACAGGCGGATTGGGATGGAACCCACTTCAAAGGGCTGAGGGAAGTCAGTTTGAGCCTGAAAGGAAGCAGTTCAGCCTTCTGCCACCCTCTGGGGATGGGGGAGGGAGGGCCCTCCTAATTAGATCTGTTCAGACTTCCTCCCTTGCCCCCCCCCCCATATCCCCTCCCTCTTTCCCCTAGCCCCTGAAATAATCATAGCTCCCATTTCCCTAGTACGCTGATGTTACAGGACACTTTAGTCACCATAGCCTGTGAAGTAGAGAGGGCCAGTATCCTTATTCCCATTTTCCAGAGGAAGAAACTGAGGCCTAGAGGCCATGGTCAAATAACTAGGAGATGAGTGGGGTGGGACTAGAAGAGTTAAGCAAGCTACCCTCCACTCTGACTTGGTCTGCCAGCACATATCGTATCTGTCACTATAGCCCCCATTTCACTTCCATTCTTAATATCTGGCTCTCTTGTAGCTCTGAACCAGGATGACTAATCTTCATGAGTTCAAATCTGGTCTCAGACTCTTACTAGCTGTGTGACCCTGGGCAAACTATGTCACTTTTTGCCTCAGTTTCCCCATCTGTCAAATGAGCTGGAGAAGGAAATGGCAAACCACTCCAATATCTTTGTCAAGGAAACCCCAAATGGGGTCAGGAAGAGTCAGACACAACTGAAAAGATGGAACAACAGCTCACATAGTAGGTGCTTCGTAAATGTTGTTGCCTTCCTGCTCACTCCTGTCTCTTGGAAGCCCTCCCTCTCCAAACACCATCTCTTTGTAAGATTTAGACCCATTTGCCCATTGTTAGTGGCTCCCAATGGCTTTGTACAGATTTGGCCCATAGTTTGTATTTGCTACTGCTTGCGAATAGAATGTAATATTATAATAATAGAAACTCCTCAAGGGCATGGGATGGTTTGCTTTACCTTGGTACCTCCAGCACTTCTGGCACATTGCCTAGAACACAGTAGGCATTTAATAAATGTTTTTGGGAAAAATTAATAAAATAAAAGCTTGTTGAATGTCATTAGAGGGAGAGTTTTCGAACAATTCAAGATATTCACCAATGGAATGGACTGCCCCAGGAGGTGATGAGCTTCCCGGCCAATGATGGGGAAGGCTTAATGCTAAAGCTCAATGCCTCATTTGGGATGGCAGTCTGGGGTGTGGTGATCTCTTAGGTCCCAATTCTGGAGTTCTTTGATTTTAGGGTCCCGGATCTAGAGCTAGAAGGAACCTCAGAGGTCATCAAGAACCATTCCTTCATTTTACAGATAAGGAAGCTGAGGTCTAGGGACATTGAAGGACTTGACCAAAGTCATACTGTTAGTCAGTGTCAAAGTCAGGATTTGAATTCAGGTCTTCCTGACGCCAAGGCCTGCCCTGTATTCCCTAATATATATTGCCACATCTACATGTAACTGAAAAATAAAATAAATTAAAAATAAAAATATATAGCCACACCAGTTGTTTTGGAGAGCCCCTCCGCCTGATTTTATTTCATTTTTGCTCTTAGCAACTAGTGAAACTCTCTACAAAGGTGCAGCAGAGTTGTGACTTGCACCCATGTTGTCGGGAGGGAGACTATGTACTGAAAGTAATTTCGGTAAATTAGGGATACTTATACTTGGGGATGGGGGGCTGCTGGGGGACTCAGTGGATAGAGCATTGGACCTGGAGTCAGGAAGACCTAAATTCAAATCTCACCTCAGATATTTATCAGCTGCATGACCCTGGGCAAGTCACTTAACCCTGCTTGCCTCAGTTTCTCATCTATAAAATAAGCTGGAGAAGGAAATGGCAAACCTTTCCAAGATCTTTGCCAAGAAAACCCCTGATGGGATCACGAAGAATTGTGCGTGACTTAAATGACTGAATAACAACTACAAGAAAATACCTGGGGGTGGAATGAGGTTTGGAGATACAGGGGAATCCTGGCACAGAGCCTATGGGGCAAATTCTGTTTAGGAGTAGCAACAAGAAAAAAAAGTCTGGGAAGAATAAGGGTGGTTTCAGGTCCCAGCTCTACTAAAGCCCCCTGGACATTTCTAGATGTCAGTTTGGAGGGGATACTGGAGGCAATCCAGTCCAATTATCCCATTCTATGGATGAGGAAACTGAGCTCGGGAAGAATAAAGTGACACCTACAATCACACAGCTGAATTCTGTTTGAGGAAGTATTCAAACTTAGGTCCTGACTTGGGAGTGTTGAATATGACCTTAAGGATCATCTAGTCCAGTATATTTCATTTTCCCCACCACTAGCCTGTGATTGTATTGATGTAAGGGCCTCCCAGTAGAGAAGTTCCCTCCACTGATGAAGCTATTCAACTTGTCTATAATTATCGTGCTACTATTGTTATTCAGTTGTGTCCCCATTTGTGACCCCATTTGAGGGTTTTCTTGGCAAAGATCTTGGATTGATTTGCCATTTCCTTCTCCAGTTCATTTGGCAGATGAGAAAATTGAGGCAAACAGGGTTAAGTAACTTGCCCAGGGTCACACAGCTAGTAAATGGAGGGATCCAGATTTGAACTCAGGTCTTCCTGACTCTAGCCCAGTGTTCTATCCACTGAGGTATCTAGGATGTTCAGGGAAGACATGGAAGTACTTCTGGTGTGAGGACTTGCATTCATTCACCTTTGGGGTCTATCTGGCACCCAGCTCTCACCCAAGGTTCCAAGAAGCTGTAGCATGCGCAGTGGTCACACCCTGGCAAAACCTTGTGGCAGCCAAAGGTCTTTCAGCCTTCATCGATGATCAAGGGGGGTGTCTAGCCCCTGCGTGTGGAGAGTCCCCCAGCAAAAGGGGCAGATGAGGACGATTTGTTCCAATGCCCATGAAGGTGGCCAAAGCAGACGTTGTGGGTGCTTAAAGCTCAGTTAGACGCTGAGAAGCCGAGGTCATCCACCCCATCCATCTCTAGTCATCTTGACTTTTGTCTTATCACTGGACCCGGATGACACTGGACTGGACGAGAGTAAGGCCAGTCATCATGTGCAACTCTGCCTCACTCAAATCCAGACACAAGTCAGGAGACATCACCATGGATGCCATTTTGGTCCTCATCAAGTCCAAAGGATGACAACCAATTATCATTAGGAGAAACTGAGGCATTAGGTAATTTGGCCATGGTCACCCAGCTCCTATGGATCAGAGGCAGGTCCCAGACTTAGGTCTTTCTTGGGTCCAAAGTTGGTCCTCTGGCCACTGTTCCATGATGGCTTTCGCATTCGTCACCTGACCAGCCAATCCACAGGAATTTACTCTAAATGGAGCTGATCTAGTTAGCCTCTAAGGCTCCTTCTCCCTCTAAACCTTTGACCCTGGAGATAACAAAGTCAATAAGGAGGCACTGGGCAGTTGCTGCCCTCCTGGAGCTTACAATTGTACTGGCGGCTCCAAAGGGTGAAGTAATAAGCCCATATCTATGGAAGAGCTTTTCTGATTCCAAAGCCGTGCCTCCCCATTAGACCATACTGCTGTCCTCAATTAAGACTCTTTATTTTAAAGGTGGGGGGAAAATTATGCCCAGAGATGAGCTCAAATCCAAACAAGTAGACAGTAGCAGAGATCTGAACTCAAGTCCTTCAACTCCAAAATCCAATATCCTTTCAATTCTACTTGAATGAAATAGGAAAACGGGTTGAAATCCAGTTTTTGACACTCTCTAGCTGAACAAGTGAGGACTAGTCCACCACTCTCTGGGCAGAATTAGTCACTTAGCCTCAGTTTCCTCATCTGTAAAATGATTCTAATGATGCTTGTAATCTTTATTTTTGCAGAGTGATGAGGATCAGATGACACAAGTTATCTAAAAACATTTTGGAAACCTTCCCCCATCACCCCCCCAATCTTCTCCAGGGACTCCCTATGACCCCAGGGCCAAATAAAAAACCCTCTCAGGTTCAAAGCTCTTTATCGTAGACCTCCCCCCTCCCCATTTTTTCTTTGATCCAGGGCTACTGGCCCCCTCACCCTGCCACATTATCTTCCAACTCCAGATGTTTTCTCCAGCTATCCTTTGTGCCTGGAATGCTCTCCCTCCTCACCTCTGCCTCTTGGCTTCTCTGGCTTCCTCCAAACCCCAATTAAAATCCTACCTTCAACAGAAACCTTTCCTAATCCCTCTTAAAACCAGTGGCTTCCTTCTGGTGATTATTTCCTTTCCATGAGCTGATTTGTACACGCTTCGTCATTGTCACTGTCTCCCCCATCAGTTCTTGGGCTCTTTTGGTATCCTAGCTCTTAGTATAATGCTTGACCCAAAGCTGTTGCTCAGTCATGTTCTCCTGTCCGACTCTTGGTGACCCTATGGACCATAGCTCACTGTCCTTGGGGTTTTCTTGGTGAAGATACTAACATAGTTTACCATTTGCTTCTCTGGTGACAGAGGTTAAGTGACTTGTCCAGGGTCACACAGATATCTGAGGCTGGATTTGAACTTAGGGCTTCCTGATTCTAGGCCCAACTCTCTATTCACTGAGTCACGTAACTGCCTTCTTGATACAAAATAAGTTCTTGATAGATACTCTTGACTGACTGCATATGGAAATGGGAATCATAACTGCCTCCATTCCTTCCCTAGAGGTAGTGGCCTATGAGTGTAGGACATGCTGGTTATTTTTTCTGAATTGGATCTCTTAGTCTTCCTTTTAAATATCATTTATTTGACACGTAAAACCTAATGGAATTGTGTGTCGGCTACAGCGGGGAGAGGAGGGGAGGGAAAGAACGTGAATCATGGAACCTTGGAACAATATCGTAAATTAATTAATTAATTAAAAATTTCAATCCAAAAAACAAAAATAAATAGCATTTATTATAATGAATGACTTTCTGGGAGGGGTCTGGAAAAGGATCCATTGGTAAAGTCACTGACATTCAAACAAATGATATCAATCAAAAAGTATTTTTTTAAAAAGAAAGAAATGTGAGCTCTAATAATTCACGAACGGTCTCCTTGTTTCTTCTGTCCTTACCCCAGGCCTGCTGGCCAGAGCCGCCCCATCCCTTCAGTGCATTTCTCCCTTCTGGAACTCCTGTTGCCATCACCTTGGCTGCTAAAAAAACAATAAATAAGCATGAGACTAGGGTTTTCTACCTGTCTCCCTCCGCTTCCAGGACTGCGATGGTATTCAGGACCCGAGGGCCCTTTCCAGGCCTTTATAGGGTAATTCCATCTTCATTAAGGCTTATTATGTCTCTATAAATACCACCTTTCAGTGGTGGTTTATAAAGAGCAATCGACAGAACTTTCCTTCTCTGAAGCAGTCAGGCACCCTGAGCACTGGCTGAGGAAGAGACCTGGGCTAGGCAGAAGCTGGCGTGTCTGGGTGTGCTCAGCTTGGTGGGTAAAGGGCAGTGGAAGGGAGGATTACCTGGAACCCCGAGGGCACCCTTGTCCCCCCACTAGCCTTCCTCATGGACTGAGAGCAGGGACAGACCTTAGAACCTAAAATGTCAGAGATGGGAGGGAACCTTAGAACCTAGGATATTAGCTCAGGAGGGGGAGGGAGGGAATAACATAGAATGTTAGAAAATAGAATTCCAGAGTTGGAAGAGACCTCCGAACAAAGAGACCTTATAACATAGGATGTCAGAGGTGCAAGAACAAAGACTGTCAGAGTTGGGGAAAACCTTAGAACACAGACTATTAGAATCCAGACTGTCTGAGCTGGGAGGGACCTTAGAACACAAAATGTTCAAGCTGGGAAGGACTTTGGAATGTTGACTGTTAGAACATAGAATGTCAGAGGAGCAAGAAATCTTAGAATATAAAATGTTAGAGCTGGGAGGGAAACCTTGGAACCCAGGGTATTAGTAGGGGTGGGAGGAAACCTCAGAACACAGGATGTTAGAAAATAGAATACTAGAGCTGGAAAGGGCCCCGGGACAAAGAGTATTAGGTCAGAGGCTCCTTATAACATAGGATACCAGAATTAGACAGGAAGAATTTCTTTTAAAAGAAAAGAATTAAAAGAAAGAATTTCAAAGCTGGGAAAGACCTTAGAACATAAGACTATTAGATCAGGGAATATCAGAGCTGAGAGGGGGCCTTAGAACAAAGAATGTCAAAGCTGGGAAAGACCTTAGAACACAGAATGTCAGAGCTGGGAGAGACCTTAGAACACAGAATGTCAGAGCTGGGAGAGACCTTAGAACAGAGACTGTCAGAGCTGGGAGAGACCTTAGAACAGAGACTGTCAGAGCTGGGAGAGACCTTAGAACAGAGAATGTCAGAGCTGGGAGAGACCTTAGAACAGAGACTGTCAGAGCTGGGAGAGACCTTAGAACAGAGAATGTCAGAGCTGGGAGAGACCTTAGAACAGAGAATGTCAGAGCTGGGAGAGACCTTAGAACAGGGAATGTCAGAGCTGGGAGAGACCTTAGAACACAGAATATCAGAGCTAGGATGGACCTTAAAACAGAGAATGTCAGAGCTGAGAGGGGGCCTTAGAACAAAGAATGTAAAAACTGGGAAAGACCTTAAAACATACTATTAGAACAGAGAATGCCGGAGCTTGGAGGACCCTTAGAACAGAGAATAAAGTTGGAAAAGGTCTTAGGATACAGAGTATTGAATGTCAGAGCTGAGAGGGGGGCTAAGAACACAGAATGTCAGAGTTAGGAGGACTCTTAGGACATGGAATATCAGAGCCAGGAGGGGGCCTTAGAACATAAAATATCTGAGCTCTAAAGGAACCTTAGAGTTCTAGAATAAACCATTTATAGGGCTTTGTGTGTCAGCGTTCTTTTTAAGTCTTCCTGTATATTGGTGTTTTATTCAGTGCATCCCAGAAGTCTTAGTACCATTTAAGCTCTGCTAGCATTTTCTAACATTAAGCTTTAATAGCTGAAAATGGCACTAAGGCTTCTGGGACACCTTGTATATTGCGAGTGAAAGTATCATAATATGGTGAGATTTAAAGCTAGAAGCTATGTGTAACATCATCTTGCCAAACCCTATCATTTTACAGATAAGGAAGCTGAGGCCCAGGGAGGGACAGTTACTTGCCCAAGGTGGCCCAGTTAGTAAGTAGCAGGCATATAATATATAAAATAGAGCCAAGCCTCCCCACCTCTACCTCATAACACTACTTTTAATTGAACAGAATACAAATAAAGCCCTTCATAAGGAACAATTCTAAAATCTGCAGCTGGAGGGGAGAGGTGTCACCAGGCTCTTTTGCTTACTCCCAATATGACCTCCAGCAGTCCCTCCCCTCCCTTGAGCCTCAGTTCCTTCATCTGTAAAATGAGGAATTTGAGAGATGGATCCAGAGCCAGGCCTGGGTTCAAACTCAGACACTTCCTAGCTGTGTGACTCTGGGTAAGTCACTTAACTCAGACTGCCTAGTCCTTGCCCTTCCGTCTTAGAGTTGTCACTAGGACAGAAGGTAAGAGTTTAAAAAAAAAATGAGGGGTTTGGCCTCAATAACCGTATTGGTCCCTTCCTGCTCTAAACTGTCACCTGCGGGGATCCCGTGGTCCCCCATGCCGACCAGGGGGTCCCCTTCGTCTCACATGCAAGAAACACAGAAATAACTCAGCTCTGACACTCATGCCGACACATTTACACACACACAGAACAAACCTTCCACCTCCAGAACCCACATCCATGCAGAGGCTTCCATGTAACATACACTATATACAGAGTCCTCCTACACGATGGACTAGTGCACACAGAGCCTTATATGGAGACAAAACAAAATACTGGTTGGGGAGTCAGAAGACCTGAATTCCAATCCCTGCTCTTCTGTTTACCAGCTGTGTGACCTCGAATTCATTATTTCCCTTCTCATGGCCTCAGTTTCACTTTCTGGAAAATGAGGCACTTGGTCCTGGGGATAATGTCAGTCCCCTGGAGCTTTCAGTCCCATGATCCTCTGTACACTCACTAAATCCAATTCTCCTTCCTCTCCCCATTTACCTACAAGCCCATCCTTATTCCCTATTCTGCCCCACTCCCACACAGCCAGAAGGCTACACATGCAGGAACCCAGGATCCCTTCCAATTATCTTGGGCAAAAGCTTTAATCCCTCTGCCTACACAATGCTCATTAACTCTCCTCTCACCTCCAGGGGAAACCTCTCCATCCAATTTCCAGATAGAGAAACTGAGCCTCAGAGAAGACCAAAAGAGGGAAGAGCCTGCAGTGAAGTTTCTGCCATATCCCTCCTGTCCCCATCTCTTCTCCCCCCTCTCCCTTTTAAGTAGGCAGTGCCAGTGCTGCCCAGCAGAGCCCCCTCGGCCCCTGGGGAGAGGAAGGTCTTATGAGGCTGAGGGTCGATGAAAGCTGTTGTTGGCTGAGAATCCCTGGCCCAGGCCAAATGGGGATTGGGCAAGAGGAATCTTGGGTGGCCAGGAGAGAGGGAGAGTGGGTGAAAGGACAGTTCCAGGTTTCTCTCCCTTAACAGCAGCAGGTTCAGTTGGGAAGGGGGATGAGATCATGTCTGATACACCTTTGGGGAGAGGCCACTTAGAGGGGCCAGCTGGGGGAGAGGAAGGGCAGGAAGAAAGGGAAGCCTCTTCCTTGTTACAGAATCGAGGCATAGAACGTGGAATTTCAGGTTGGAAGGGTCTTAGATCGGAGAAAAGCAGAGCTTGGTCAAGTCACTGAACACCTGTGGGGCCTCAGTTTTGTCCCAGATCTTTTCTGACTTCCAAGCTATGATCCTGGGGTTTCATGAGTCGGAAGGACACATAGAATGTGAGAGCAGACCTTAGCATGATATAGTGGACAGATTGTTGGACCTAGAGCCCTAGATTCAAATCCAGCCACCCCCCCTCCCCAATAGCAATGTTTTTGCAAACAGGTCACTTCAGCATTGTTGCTTTTCAACCCTTACCTTCCATTTTAGATACCATGTATCTATGCGATTTATGATATATTGTAAATACTATCTATTGGTTCTAAGACAGAAGAGTGGTAAAGGCTAGGCAATGGGGGTTAAGTGACTTGCCCAAGGTCACACAGCTGGGAAGTATCTGAGGTCAGATTTGAATCTAGGACCTCATCTCCAGGCCTGACTCTCTATCCACTGAGCCATGTAGTTGCCACACTAAGCTTCAATGTTTTTATCTGCAAACTTGGGAGAAATTAATGATACTTGTACCCCACAGTATTACTGAGAGGAAAGAACTCTGCACATCCTATATAATTGTGAGTTGTTAGGAGTTTGAATGGTTCTAGAAAATTTGGAAACCCCTAATTCTATGAACTTAAAATGTTAAATATCAGAACATGAGATTTTGAGATGGAAAGAAACCAGGAAATGTAGTCTAACCCCTGCTTTTACAGATGAGGAAACTGAGCCAGAGCTGGAAGAAACCTTAGAAACCCTATTTGGGATGGAGCACACACACTCTACACAAGAGGAAACTGAGGTCTGGAGAGGGGAAGTGGATTTATCAAAGATTACACAGCCAGACCCATACATGGTATCTAAAATGGAAGGTAAGGGTTGAAAAGCAACAATGCTGAAGTGACCTGTTTGCAAAAACATTGAAGTCTCCTGAGTCCCACTCACCTCCACACTACCTGCTGCTACATGTGTGCCCACTGACAAATCAATGAATGTCTCTGGACCTCCTCCTCCTTATCTGTAAACAGGGACTCGCCTCTGATCTCTAAAGTCGCTTCCGCTTGTAAAGCCATAATCCTGCGAAAGGCCAAAGTTCCAATCAAGTCCAGAAGCCTTCATTAAGCCTAGATTATTTGCTAGGCTCCTGCTGGGCTCTGAGGATACAAAGGGTCCTTGCCTTCAAGGAGATCCCAGTCTAATGGGGGAGATAACGTGCAAATAACAATAGGCATAGACGAAGGTAGACAGGGGGGATGGAAGGTAATCTCTTCCTTTCTTGGACTCCAGGGGAAGAGCAGGGGGTCAGAGGGTTCCTGCAGAAGGCGGGGTGGGTCTGAGGTGAATCCTGAACCCAGGAGAGACTACACCTAGAGGCCCTGTCCCAGCATATAATGCTATGTCCCGCAGAGAGTCAGTGGGGCAAGCAGATTGGGTTTCCTCATGCCCAGCCTAGGATGAGCCAGTGCCAGAGTCCCACAGATGATTCTCCCTCCCATCCAGGAACCCTCGGGGCTTCCCCTTCTCTCCGGCCGGCTTTCGGTTCAGTTGCCCTCCCCCGGGCCTCGCTTCCCCTTCCCCCGCCCTCCCCGCCGTCCTGCCCCTTTAAAGACATTCCTGAGGGAGTGGCTTTGGTGACATCAGCGCGAGGCATGAATGAACAGGAGCCCAGTTCTCACCAAACTTCCATTAAGGACTTGTGGGCAGGAGGGAGCAGTCGGAGGTGGCAGCAGCCCGAGCAGCAGCCGGGAGCTGGGAGCCGGGGCAGGGAAGGCAGGAGGGCACGGTTCACATCGGTCCGAAGCAGGGGCAGGAGGAGCTGGGCAAGGCTTACGGGACGCCGAGGCAGGAAGCCATGGAGCTGCAGGGACCCCGAGTGCCCCTGGTCGCCCTCTCTTTCTTCCTGGGCTACACGCTGGCCGCCGCACGGGGCAAAGAAGGTGAGCGGGCAGTGGCGGAGGATCGGGACCGCCCTCGAGAAGCACGGGGACCTGCTCTAAGGGCCGGCACTTGCGATACTGACCTGGCGCCGGTGGGGCTCCGGTTCTGGGCTTCTGAAGGACGGGCGGGCCGGGGGGGGGGGAACCCCAGTCCAGGACTATGTCCCGGGAGGCCGATGCGCAGCGTTCGGAAGGAGGGTGCGGTGCGGGGCGGTGGGTGGGGGCAGGAAGGGGTAGAGGGTGAGGCGGCTGCCGGACTGAAGGCCACGAGGTCGTGATGCCTAACAGCCACGGGACACAGCCCGAGCCAGGGATACTGAGGCAGAGGAGCAGCTTCTCCTACGGGCGAATTTCAGGGATCACTTGGAGGTAGGGAGGGCAAGGAGTCAGTCTAGTAGAGTTCTCGCTGACACCAACCCGGCTCCCTTCACTCGAGGGGGCTTTGGGGCATTATTCTAGGGATCTCCCCTTCTTTGGGGATGAGGAGGGGAGCTGTTTGACAGTCAAGTAGTCCCCCTTCTCCAGGGGTTCTGCTCTCCTCCTCATACTTTGTTCCCAGTTCCTGGGTCTGCGCTTTGCGTTTTCCCTCTCACCCCCCAAACCGCAGGAGCCGTCACGCTTGGACTTATGAAGGTGGGGTGTGGAAGTGAGAGGCCGGACAGGAAGTCTCTGTGCCCCAGGTTCTGAGAAAGGGGGTGACTCAGAGCGCTGAAATGCAGGGGATGGGGGTGCGGTCTCCCCGCTCCGTGGTGTGTCTCTCACACCTTTAGGGGAGAGCCCCGGACACATGGGGCTGGCCTTCAGATCTCCTACGGGTCAGGGGGAAGGGCTGAGGCTGAAGGGAGTGCGGGGAATGGAACCTGGGAGCCCACTCGTCTCTGGGTTTTCTAACCCTGGCGACGAGCTTGGTTGTTGTGCGCCGCACTCGAGTAAAACTGAAGCAGCTAGTAGAGTACTCTCCAGCTCGTCGGAGAGGGAAGCATCTCCAAGCCACATTTAAATACGGCTTTGAATAGGGGCCACCGAATCGCCCTAGGGAGGTTGCTTGGACTGGGGGACAAATGGTCGGCTCCCTGGAGGCGGCGCAGTCCTACGGGACCTCCCTGGGACCAAGGTTGAGACCGGCTCCCCCAAGTGAAGTCCAGTGTGCCTTTCTCCTGCCTCCCAACCTGGGGGCTACACCCTTCCTTTCCTGGCTCCATTTCCACCTACGATGAATGGCCGAGAGCTTGAGAGAGGATTTTTCTCTGCTAACTGAATGAGGGAGAAGAGAGGAGAAGGGTGAGGGTTTCAGGGAATCAGTCAGGAAGCGCTCAAGTGCTCCTATGTGCCAGGTTCTGAGCCAAGTGATAAGGGCACAGCTAAATTGCTAAAGTAGATGAGCAGCGAGGGCTCTTATCCTCCCGCTGAGAAAAGGTGGGGCTCGTAGTTCCAGTGGAGGGGGCAAAGGGGAGCCCCATCTCTCTTCTACTTTCATTTCCATCCATCCAGGTCAGTGTTGTGTCTTAAATGTAGCAAGGGTCTAAGGAATGTCTGTTCACTGACTGACTGGTCTCCATCCTCCTCGTTTTGGGGGCTGTTTTAAATCCCCAAAGGGGAGGCTTCCAGAAATGGAACAGTGAGGAAACATTGGCCTTATGGGTGATAGCTCTTCTCCCATCACCGGCTTTCCTTGGGCCAAGGAGTTCTTTGGGGGAGGGTATGTGTGAATTAATTGAGGGCCTCCCCAGAAGTGGGTAGGCAGAAGATGAACCACTGGGACCCTCCACCCCCCCACCTTCCATGCCTCCCTTCCCTGTGACTTAGTTGGTTCAAGTATGCCCCTCCCCATGGTCTGTGGTTGGAGAGGAAAGACAGCTGGAAAATCTCCCTGCCCCCCCTTCCTGCTGACCCATCGTGGTGGGGGGCTGGGAGAGAAAGGTATTTCAGGATGAACTGATGATTCAACCAGAGCTTCCCTCTGTCTTGTGGCTGAACTCATCCACTCTCCGGATTTCAGCCTTTCCAGGGTTAGGCTGGCTGGGTGGGGGGGGGGAGGGGAGGGGGGGAGTGGGCAGGGGTAGGGATTGCTCTTTGCTCCTCTCTGGTAGCCTTCAGTACCCCAAGCTAGCTAGCACTCACACTCTGGGGTGGGAATGATTCTGAGCTGTCATTTGGTTTCTGCCTAGAGATCCCCTCGGGGCTTGGTCTTCTGCACCCTCTGGCCACCTGCAGATGTGGGTTTCCCAATTCCCTCCCTCCCTCCTTGGGCTCAGGGCCTTGGTTCTGCTTCCCCTGATGTGGATGCCATTATAACCACAGCCTGGTATTCCAGTTCTCCTTTGCTTGGTTTTCTCTTGACACAGTGTTTGCTGATGGATAGATTAGCTCTTGCTCATCTTCTCTCCCTTATAGTAGAATGTCACAATGAGAAGGGTTCTTAGAGAGAGATGACCCATTTTTACAGAGGGGGAAACTGAGACCCAGAGAGAGGAAAGCCATAGAGAATACATGTGGCTGAACTTAGGAGAGACTGAAACCCGGGACTATCCTCTCACTAACATGCCAAAAGCATGGCATAAAAAGAAAGGTTGTCAGTAAAGCATTTTTTTTTAAACCCTTACCTTCCATCTTGGAGTCAATACTGTGTATTGGCTCCAAAGCAGAAGAGTGGTAAGGGCTAGGCAATGGGGGTCAAGTGACTTGCCCAGGGTCACACAGCTGGGAAGTGGCTGAGGCCAGATTTGAACCTAGGACCTCTCATCTCTAGGCCTGGCTCTCAATCCACTGAGCCACCCAGCTGCCCCTAAAGCATGGTTTTAAAAAAGAGGGAAAGCATTCTGGACCTGGGTTCAAATCCAAGCTCATTTTCTTCCTCCGAAAAACAAGAAAGATGGGATTAGATGACCTGGAAGGCCCCAGATTTAAAATGATGAGTCTCCTATTTGTGAGGCTAGATCCTGGGAGTCTTCGCCAAACCCCTTCCCTTGGAACAGGCATCTAGTGAAAAACAGGTCACTCAGCCTGCCACTAAGCTTTGTGAAGGGATAGGCTGAGGGCGGAACTTTAAAGCTTTTCCTAGTTCCAGGGAATTTCCAGCCAACGGCTTCCCCCCCCCCCCCAGGTTGTTTGAGGAGATACCATTGAAATTGGGGCCCTGAGAGCTCTGAGGACTGGCTTAGGATGGGGGGGGGTACTTAGGAGAGTTCTAGATCATTCTAGATGCTGGAGGGCTCCCTTTGAGTGGCCAAAATTAAGACCAGAACTTTTGCTCCATCTTTTTCGTATAAAGAATATATTTATGTATATATATATATATATATATATATATATATATATATATATATATATATATATATATATATAATGAGATTTAGAGCTGAAAAGGACCTTAGAAGTCATCTAGCCTTAGTTTGCCCACCTCCATTTTAGAATGAAGAAAACTGCAGTCCATAGAAATGACTCTCCCAAGGTCACACATGTAGCAAACAGTAGGATGAGAAATTTGAACCTATCTGACTTCTAAAGTCAGTGTCTTTTCCCCGATGCCAAGCCATTCCCTTTGCCCGATGGGTCCCTGGCAAGACTTACCAGCCTTTGAAACTCCTTTGGAACTACCCACTAGGAGGGATCGGAAACACCAGTCCCGGACTAACTTCCATCCAGAAGATGAGGTGGGGCTGGGGTGGGGGGGGGAATCCCGTTTTCTCCAGCCTCATCTCTCTAGGGGAGGGGGGAGAAACGCTGAATTCCTTCCTCTTGGGCCAGAACATTCCATTTCCGAGGGAGGGGGGGTGGTCTGTGATTTTCCAGGCCTGAGCATGTCCGGACAAATCCGCTCACCGAACTCCCTTGCAGGGCCCTCCCTCCCCCCTACGCTTCCCCACCTCCCCTATCTCTCTCCCTCTGCCGGCAGGCAGGACATTACAGCCTCTGACCTGGGGCCTGAGCCACGTCGGATTTCCTCTTTCAGATCTAAGCAGTCGGCATCCTTCCTGTGGCAGGCCACTGTGCCAAGAAGAGCCTGGCTGGCCCGGGAGCCCCTCCCCCTGCCCCTGCCCCTCCTCGGGGCTCTGGGCCTCAGGCTTTCATCCCTATCCCAGCTGACCTCTTCCGGGAGGAACAGGGAGAGAAAGTGACTTGCCCCGGGTCATACTAATAACCTAGGTGATCTCTAAGGCCCTTCTCACCTTCTCTTTGGGTATGACCCAGGGGAGGTGCAGAACCCTGGACCGAAATCAGGAAGACCTGAGTTCAGATCCTACATCGTAGTGCCTATGACCATCCCCCCACCCCCCAAGTCCCTTAGTCTCTCTCAGCCTCAGTTTTCTCACCTGGAAAATGGAGATAATAATAGCACCCACCTCTCAGGACTGAGATCACTGAGGCGAATGCTTGGAGACCTAAATCCCAGTTAATGGATTGTTCCTCACTTCCATTCTTCCTCCTGCTGGTGTTGGGAGAGCTTTCCGTTGCTAAGGGAGGTGTGGGGTGATGGAAGGAGAGTCAGAGCTCCTCCCCCTAATCCTACCTCTCCTCCTTACTAGCTAGATGACCTTGGGCAGTCACCGAACCTGTTTCAGTCATGTCCCACTCTCTGTGACCCTGTTTGGTGTTTTCTTGGCAGAGATACTAGAATGGTTTGCAATGTCCTTCTCCAGCTTTTTTGACAGATGAGGAAACCGAGGCAAACAGTAAAGTGACTTGTCCACAAACTACAGAAGTGGCTTGCCATGTCCTTCTCTAGCTTTTTTGACAGATGAGGAAACTGAGGCAAACAGTAAAGTGACTTGTCCACAAACTACAGAAGTGGCTTGCCATGTCCTTCTCTAGCTTTTTTGACAGATGAGGAAACTGAGGCAAACAGTAAAGTGACTTGTCCACAAACTACAGAAGTGGCTTGCCATGTCCTTCTCTAGGTTTTTTGACAGATGAGGAAACTGAGGCAAACAGTAAAGTGACTTGTCCACAAACTACAGAAGTGGCTTGCCATGTCCTTCTCTAGCTTTTTTGACAGATGAGGAAACTAAGGCAAATAGTGAAGTGACTTGTCCACAAACTACAGGAGTGGTTTGCCATGTCCTTCTCTAGGTTTTTTGACAGATGAGGAAACTGAGGCAAACAGGGTAAAGGGACTTCCCCAGGGTCACAGAGTTAGTAAATGTCTAAGTCTGAATTTGAATTTAGGAAGAAGAGTTCTTAACCTGTTTGCACCTCATTTTCCTCATCTTTAAAATGGAGTTGGGGTATAGGCTTCCTTAAGGCTTTCCCAATCCTAGACTCTACCCTGCTCAGCCTTTGTTTCTTCATCTGTAAAACAGGGGGGATAATACCACCTGAATCTCAGGGGGGAAGTAGAGGATTAAATGAGATAAAGTCTGGAAAACACTTTGTAAACCATCAAGTGTCTGTTATCATCATTATCATTTCCCCCTCCTGGGCCCCCACAGCCTAAGGGTTGGGAGGGTCCCCCCACTGAGCACCTGGGCCTTCTCTGCTCCCTCCATGGAGGCCCTCTCCCCAGTCCAAAACCTTGCTTGCTTACTGACAACTTGGACTATCTTGAATGGGGAGGGCCCACCTCCCCACCTAATCCCGTGGCTTCGCTTCCTTTTGGGTGGGGAATCACTCCCTCCTGTGCCCTGCTCCCCCTCTCCCTCCCACCCAAAGTCCCTGTCATCTGATGGGGCCTCAGGGCTCTAATTTCTTGGGACTTTGCTGAGGAGTAGGTGGGGGATGGGGTGACCTAGGTACAAGGAGGGTGGGTGCGGCATCTTGGGTAGGCAGAGAGCCAAGAGAGCTATGGGGCAGGATGGGAAGAGATGGGCAGGCCTGGCTAGTTCTAGACCTCCAACATGGCCCTTGAAATGATTGCCCCCCTCTTAGCTGTTGCTTCCTGTGGGAGTGGAGCCTAACATCTCCCTCTCTATCTCCTCGGACCCCCAAGTTCTGACTTTCAGGCTCTCCCCCTTCCTCCATCCCCCCTTCACTCCCACCCAGCCTTGTATCATCATAGCCCCAGGGCTTAGTCACTTCCCTGGGCAGCCTGGGTCACCCAGGGATAGTTCAGTCTAATTCTATTCAATAAACATGCCTTAAATACTTACTATGACAAAGTGTACTTAGCACTCCATTCAACATTGGGAGATTTTTTTTTAAAGAGCTAATGAGTTTATTAGTATTGGGAACTTCCAGTGGAGAAATTTCCTTTACCAGTGACTTACACATAGTAAGTCCTTTTTCCTTTCTTTTCTTCCTTTTCTTTCTTTCTTTCTTTCTTTCTTTCTTTCTTTCTTTCTTTCTTTCTTTCTTTCTTTCTTTCTTTCTTTCTTTCTTTCTTTCTTTCTTTCTTTCTTTCTTTCTTTCTTTCTTTCTTTCTTTCTTTCTTTCTTTT
This sequence comes from Monodelphis domestica, assembly GCF_027887165.1. NCBI lineage: Eukaryota > Metazoa > Chordata > Mammalia > Didelphimorphia > Didelphidae > Monodelphis > Monodelphis domestica. Next base: position 393,269,127 of record NC_077230.1, read on the forward strand.
CCTCCTTCCTTCCTTCCTTCCTTCCCTCCCTCCCTTCCTCCCTCCCTCCCTTCCTCCCTTCCTTCCTTCCTTCCTTCCTTCCTTCCTTCCTTCCTTCCTTCCTTCCTTCCTTCCTTCCTTCCTTCCTTCCTTCCTTTCCTCCCTCCTTCCCTCCCTCCTTCCTTCCTTCCTTCCTTCCTTCCTTCCTTCCTTCCTTCCTTCCTTCCTTCCTTCCTTCCTTCCTTCCTTCCTTCCTTCCTTCCTTCCTTGCTTCCTTTCACAGATCAATATCTTTTCTGTCTGATAGTTTTTAAAAGTTGCCTTGCAGTGAGAAATAAAGGCACTTTCTCAGGATCCCACAACCGGCATGTGCCTGGGGTGAACCTTGAACCCAAGTTCTCCTGACTTGCAGGTCTTCCTTTGTCCATATCTGGGCAGGCTGCCTTGCTTGAAAAAAAATTTTTTGTTGTCGTTCAGCTGTGTACAACTCTTGGTGACCCTGTGGATTGTATCACAACAGTGCTGAACGTGGAGTTTTCTTTGTAAATATTCTGGAGCCATTAACATTTCCTTCTCCAAAGGATTAAAGCAAACAAAATTAAGGGACTTACCCAGGGTCTTACACTAGTGAGCATTTGAGGTCAAATTTGAACTCAGGTCTTCCTGACTCCAGGCCAAGGTTTCTATCCACTGAGCCACATAGATGCCTGGAAAAAGATACCAAGTTTAAGTGAGATGAGGTTCACTTATAGCCCACTAGAAGGATAAATCAGATTCAAGAGAGGAAACACTGAGTGAGCTAGGTAATGTCTTCAAAGAAAGGTTCTTGGGTTGTTGCCAACTAAGAATCAGAGGGTGCTTCCTGGAGGAGGTGGCAGGCTTTGAGTTGGGCTTTGAGGAATTTGTGGCTAAATCAATAAGTTATAAGTCGAGGGAAGACAGTCTTAAGTGTGAGAAAGAGTTAGCAGAGCAATTGAGGCAGGGAGATGCAGAGTGTTTTGGGGGAGTGGGGAGAGGCAGGTGGGAAGTTCAATTTTCTTGAGCCTAAAGTGATGGAAGGTGAGGGATAGGAGATAAAGACAGCAGATAAAGGAGTAGGGAGCCATTGAAGATTTTTGAGCAGGGGAGTGATTTGACAGGATTCTCTGAGCCCTGGCCCTTCCAGTCACCCAGGTATTGGTGGTGAGGGTCAGCAGGAGTCAGAGTGGAGGCTGGAGTTGGGGATGGGAATGAGGCTATTTAAAATCGTCCCTCTGACCTGGCATGAGCTGTTCTGCCTGCCCAGCATCAGTGAAGGGGGCCCCAGCCAGCTGTGTCTGTTTGGGGGGAGGGGGTTATGTCTCTTCCTGGGGGAGATGGAGGGGGGAGGTTTTGGGGAGGGGGGGAAGCATCCGTGCTTTTGGCTTGATCTCCTGCTCTGTGGGCTTTGTGGTTTCCCTGCGGTGAGAGGATCAGTTTCCAAGACTCTCTCCTCGTACCCCACCCCCAGCCCCAGCCCTACTGAGCCTTGGAATTGTTCCCACCTGTTAAGAGCTTTCTGGTCCTGGGTGCCCCAGGCTGCCTGCCCCCACCCGTGGGGGCTCATGTACTTTGGGGTTTGACAGCCCATGATATTTCGACCTGGGAGAGCATGTCCCTGGCCCTGGGTGTGCTTGGGTGTTGAGGGTGGGGGTGTTTGATGCTTCAGGTGGCTGCTTTGGGCGACTGGGCTTGAACCCGGGACATCGGTCTAGTGCTTCTGACCATGTGTGTTTGCGAATAGGTTGAGGGGCCCAGTTTGGGGACTCCTGCTGGGGAGGGCTGTGGTATCACTTAACATGCCCCATCCCCCTCATCCCCCCACTCCATCCAGCTGCCGCTCTCCCGCTGGGCTGCTCTCCCTACTCTTGCTGGCCCCGGATTTGACTTCAGGTTGGGGTTGGCTTAGAAATCCTGGGCTGCTGGGGGAAGGGGGGGTGCCTATCTGGTCCCAAAGCCTTATCTCTTTCCTTCTCTTGGAAGCACGAGACCTGCCCTACCCACTGCTTCTCCCAGCCACATCCCAAACCCTTGGGGTAGGGAAAGAGCTCTAAATTTCAGATCAAAAGAACTTGGGTTTGAAACTTGACTCCAAAGCTTATTAACCGTGTAACCTTGGTCTCTCCCTTGGCCTCAGTTTCCTCATCCGTAAAATGAGGGGGTTGTTCTAGACAGCCTCTGAGGTCCCTTCCAGCTCAGGCTCTGCTTCTTAGAATACTTAGTTTCTCTGGATCGAGCGTTTTTAAACCTGTACCTTTTGTTTTAGAATCCATATTAGGGATCCGTTCCAAGGCAGAAGAATGGCAAGGGCTAGGCAGATGGGGTTCAGTCCAGGGGCACACAGCTAGAAAGTGTCTGAGATCAGATTTGAACCCAGGACCTCCAGGGGCTGGCTCTCAATCCACTGAGCCACCTAGCTGGCCCCAGATCTGAAGTTTTAAACTTGGGGTCTGTGGATAGATTGTAGGGGATTTGTGAACTTGGATGGGAGGGAAAAAATGACATCTTGATTGCAGTTTGACTAGTTTCCTTTGTAGTTTGGGGAATTTTATTTTGTGCATTTAAAAACATCCCGAGAAGGTGTCTGTATGCGGAGAGTCTTAGAGATGAGATTTTCTGCCTGTCTGAGCTTTAAATATACGATCCTGTGCCTGCTTTGTAATGGGAGACCCTTCCACGCATGGCCACGAGGTTGCTGGGGGCTTCAGAGCCTCTGGGGTCTTAGAGAGATTTGGGAGACACACCAAGGTCCTGGGGTGGGGCAGGTGGTATATGATCTCTGGGATCACTGAGGGGATGGGTTGAATGGGGTCCCCAGAGCTCACTCTGCTATCTTCTCTGCCCTCTCTTCCAGTGGTACTATTAGATTTTGCTGCTGCTAAAGGAGAATTAGGATGGCTGACGTACCCCTACAACAATGGTGTAAGTTTCCAGGCCTGGAGGGGAAGGGAGGGTGGGGGTCTAGGGGTGAGGGGTGGGTGATACCTTTCGGCCCAACACGTGAAGGTGAGGGGGAAGTTTTAAGTGACTGAGTGACATCCCAGATCATGATGTAGTCGAAAGAACTCTCGATTTGGAGGTTCATAATCCTCTCCCAATATGTATAACCTGTGACCTTGAGCTAGTTGTTTCACTCCTTATGGGCCTCAGTTTACCCATATGTAAGAGGAGAGGCGTTGGCGTAGATGGCCTCTCAGGTCTCTCCTAGATCTAAATCTTTGACTTCTGTGGAGCTGCCTTTGTAGGAGGAGATATTTTCATGGTATGCTGAAGCTTCTTGTTTAAATGTTGAGGTCTCTGATCCAGCTTCCTCCTACCAGCCTCTTGAGAAATCTTTCCCAGGGAAAAGAGGAGTTGAAGATTTCCCTTTCAGCCAGAGAGTTCCCAGGGAGTGGGGAAGACATACCTCTGCAGCCCGATCTCCCCATCCCCCCTCGGGGCATATATCTGTGTTAGGCCGAGGGAAGCCCAACTCCTTCCTGCTTGGTGTCCCCCACTCCAAATGGCTTTCCCAGTATCTTCAGGCACAGAATACGTGGGGTGGTTGTCATCCCTCTAGGTCCCAGGGGATCCCCACCCAGTTCTCCGTCAGGCTAGGCGCTCACAAAGGCTGGACCTCATATCCCTTCTAGCTTTAAAGGGGGCAGCAAGGTGGTGAAGTGGATAGTCCTGAGCCTGGAGCTAAGAATACCTTCATTCAAATCCCTCCTCAGACACTTACTAGCTATGTGACCCTGGGCAAGTCCCTTAACCTCTGTCTGCCTCAGTTTTCTCAAATGTAAAAAGGGGATAATAACACCATCTCCCTTCCAGAGTTGTTGCTGAGATTAAATGAGATAATTTGATTATAATTATAAAATGCTTACATGCTACATAAATGCTAATTCCCATCCATTTCCCCCCTTTCTGCCCTAAACCTGTTCATTCAGCCCTGGCTTGGGGGTTAGGACTCCTGGGTTCATGTTGATCATTCATTCCCTGGCTGAGTGAGTTAGAGTGGTTGAATCCCTTCTTCTTTCTGGGCGGTAGTCTCTTCCCTTGAAAAACACTGAGGCTGGACCAAAGAATCTCTGGGGGGCCCTTCCAGTTAGATATTAATGATAGAACTAGAAAGGGTTCTGAGCTCATCTAATCCAGCTCCCTTACTTGGCCGATGGGGATGCAGAGTCCCAGAGGAGGTTAGCTATGGGATGCCCCCTGAAAGCCAGTGAGGTCCATGGTAGAACTGGGAGCAGAATCAAAGACTCTTGAAGCCCCCTATAAAATATCAAAGTCACCCAGCCGGGGCAGGGAGAGAAAGAGCAGTCTTAGAAGTAGAAGGTCCTTCCCAGTTCTGATATTGTATGTTCTAAGTCTTCTCTCAGTGCTGACATTCTGGGTTCTAAGATCCCTTCCTAGCTCTGACATTCTCTGTTCTAAGGTCTCTCCCAGTTCTGACATTATTCTAAAGTCCCTTCTAGCTCTGACATTCTCTGTTCTAAGGTCTCTCCCAGCTCTGACATTCCCTGTTCTAAGGTCTCTCCCAGCTCTGACATTCTCTGTTCTGAGGTCTCTCCCAGCTCTGACATTCCCTGTTCTAAGGTCTCTCCCAGCTCTGACATTCTCTGTTCTAAGCTCTCTCCCAGCTCTGACATTCTCTGTTCTAAGCTCTCTCCCAGCTCTGACATTCTCTGTTCTAAGGTCTCTCCCAGCTCTGACATTCTCTGTTCTAAGGTCTCTCCCAGCTCTGACATTCTCTGTTCTAAGCTCTCTCCCAGCTCTGACATTCTCTGTTCTAAGCTCTCTCCCAGCTCTGACATTCTCTGTTCTAAGTTCTCTCCCAGCTCTGACATTCTCTGTTCTAAGCTCTCTCTCCCAGCTCTGACATTCTCTGTTCTAAGCTCTCTCCCAGCTCTGACATTCTCTGTTCTAAGCTCTCTCCCAGCTCTGACATTCTCTGTTCTAAGCTCTCTCCCAGCTCTGACATTCTGGGTTTTAACTGCTTTCCAGTGGGACGTGATGCAGAACATTATGGATGACCAGCCCATCTACATGTACTCTGTGTGCAATGTCGAATCAGGTGAGCAGGACAACTGGCTGCGGACCAACTGGATCTACCGCAGCGAAGCTGAGAAGGTCTTCATCGAGCTCAAGTTCACTGTGCGAGACTGTAACAGCTTCCCGGGCAGGGCCACCTCCTGCAAGGAAACCTTCAACCTGTATTATGCCGAGTCCGACGTGGATTATGGCACCAACTTCCAGAAGCGCCAGTTCAAGAAGATCGATACCATCGCCCCCGACGAGATCACGGTCAGCAGTGACTTCGAGACCCGCAATGTGAAGCTGAACGTGGAGGAGCGTGCGGTGGGACCCCTGACACAGAACGGCTTCTACCTGGCCTTCCAGGACATCGGGGCTTGCGTGGCCCTCCTCTCTGTACGCATCTACTACAAAAAGTGCCCCGAGATGCTGCAGAGCCTGGCCCGATTCCCAGAGACCATTGCCGGATCTGATTCAGCCAACCTGGCCAAGGTGGCTGGCACCTGTGTGGAGCATGCATTAGTGGCACCGGGTGGCGAGGAGCCCACGATGCATTGCAATGTTGATGGAGAGTGGCTGGTGCCCATCGGGCAGTGTATGTGCGAGGCGGGCTATGAGAAGGTGGAAGAATCCTGCCAAGGTGAGTGCCCCATTCAGTCCCTCTTCCCAGGTACTCAGGATAATGAAGGGCAAGCAGCCCTTCACTATTTAAAAATGTTTGGTGTTAGGGGCAGCTAAGTGGCTTAGTAGGTAGAGAACCAGCCCTGGAGATGGGAGGTCCTGGTTTCAAATCTGGCCTCCTAGTTGTGTGGCCCTGGGCAAGTCACTTCACCCCATTGCCTAGCCCTGACCACTCACTCTTCTGCCTTGGAATCAATACACAGTATTAATTCCAAGATGGAAGGTGAGGGTTTTTTAAAAAGAAAAAATTAAAAAATTACATTGTATCAAGGGCAGCTAGATGGTTTTATGGCTATAGAACCAGTTCTGGAGATGGGAGGTCTTGGGTTCAAATTGGGCCTCAGACATTTTCGAGTAGCATGACCCTGGGCAAGTCTCTTGTGAATTTTAGATTTACTCTACCCTGCTTAACCCCAGTTGTCTAGCCCTTACCACCCTTCTGTCTTGGAACCAAAACTTAGTTATCAGTTCTAAAGTAGAAGATAGGGTTAAAAAAATGTCTCATGTCACTGAGACAGGAAAAAGCAGGGCAGAGATTATTCTCCCCATTTTTCAGATAAGAAAACTGAGGCCCACTGAGGAAAGTGATTTGCTCTGGGACAGGTGGCCAGTAAGTGCTGGAGCCAAGGCCAGAGGTCCTCTTGACTTTCTGGTTCGGGGTGGTTGCCATTACCCCTTTGGGAGTCTCCATTTAAATGGTAGAGAACTGAAGAGTAGTCAGGGATAGATGTTGGGAGCTTGGCCAGTTGAGTCCCAAATGCAGGTAGAGCCCTCAGCACTTAGCACATTCTCCTGACTTGGCAGAGTGGGGACTTAAATGTGGGTTATGTGGACACGGGCAAGTCCATGGCCTGTCTTTTCTCATTGGCAAAATGAAGGGATTGGATTAGTCCAAAGGGGCCCTTTTTTTGTTGTTCAGTCCTTTCTGACTCTTTGGGACCCCATGGACTGTGGCACCCTAATACTCTTCTTTTTTTAACCCCCTCCCTTCTTAGAATCAATACAAAGTATTGGTACCAAGGCAGAAGAGTGGTAAAGGCTAGGCAATGGGGGTTAAGTGACTTGCCCAACTAGGAAGCATCTGAGGTCAGATTTGAACCTGGGACTTCCTGTCTTTAGGATTGGCTCTCAATCCACTGGGCTACCTAGCTGCCCCTTCTGGGTTTCCTTCACAAAAGTATTAGAGTGTTTTGCCATTTCTTTCTCCCACTCATTTGACAGATGAAGAAACTGAGGCACATAGGGTTAAATGACTTGCCCAGGGTCACACAGCTAAGAAATAACTAAGGTCACGTTTGAACTCAGGTCTTCCCAGCTTCAAGCCTGGTATTCTATCCACTATGCTACCTAGCTGTCTCAAGGCCTTGCTATTTCTAAATTCTATGATCCTGTGATCTTTGGAGGTCTTTCCCTGTTCTGGTGTTCTATGTTCTGCGATTTAGCATCCCTCTCTAGCTCTGACATTTTGTGTTCTAAGTTCCCTCCCATTTCTAAAATTCTGTCTTCTCAGGGTCCTCCTAGCTCTGGCACTTTGTGGTGGTCCCTGATCCCAGCCCCATTCATTGCTTTAACCTTGCCGCTGCCCATTCTTTTCTTATTTCTTTTAGCAGGCACTTCTTTTAAGAGTTAGTCTGTCTGGGGGTAGCTGGGTTGCTCAGTGTATAGAGCACCAGGCCTAGAGATGGGAGGTCCTGGGTTCAAATCTGGATGCAGATACTTCCTAGCTGTGTGACCCTGGGCAAGTCACTTAACCCCCATGACCTACCTCTTACTGATCTTCTGTCTTGATTCTGAGATGGAAGGTAAGGATTTAGGGGGAAAAAAACCAAAACGGAACCTCTGTTCAATCTGAGCAGGGTCCCTTCCTCTCTAATAGGCACACACATAATCCCTACCCAAGGGTCCAGCCCACAGATACCCCCTTGACTGAGATAATGACTGCCAAGGATGGGAGGGAGGGAAGGGGGTGGTGGTGAGTGGGGCCAGGCAAGCTGGCCGCTCCCCACATGACATCCTCAGAGAGGAATGTGAGGGTTGGGGGTTGGGGTGAAAACTTTCCACAGCCTGGTGATTCAGGCCCTGAGATAAGCACTGGGGTCCTCTGGAAGGGCTGCTTGGGGGTCACAGGGCTCAAGCAGGGAAAGCTCCCTTTCCTTCTCTCTCTCTCTCTCTCTCTCTCTCTCTCTCTCTCTCTCTCTCTCTCTCTCTCTCTCTCTCTCTCTCTCTTCTCCTTCTCTCTGTCTGTCTCTCTCCCTCTGTGTGTGTGTCTCTCTCCTGTCTCCCTCTCTCCCTCTCTCTCCTCTCTCTTCCCCATCTCTATCTCTCCCTCCCCCTCCTCCCTCTGTCTCTCTCCCTCTGTGTGTGTCTCTCTGCTGTCTTCCTCTCTCCTCTCTCTCTCCCTCCCCCTCCCTCTCCCTCTCTCTCTTTGTCTCTCTCCCTTTCTCCTCCTGTCTCTGTCTCCCTCTGTCTCTCCCTCCCCCCTCTCTCCCTCTCCCTCTCTCTCTCTGTGTCTCTTCTTCTGTCACTCCCTCTCTCTCTCCCCTCTCTCTGTCTCCCCCTCCCCCTCTCAGTTTGTCTCTCTCCCTCTCAGTTTGTCTCTCTCCCTCTCTCTCCTCCTATCTCTGTCTCCCTCTGTCTCTCCCTCCCCCTCTCTCTTCCTTTCCCTCTCCCTCTCTCAGTTTGTCTCTCTCCCTCTCTGTGTGTGTCTCTCCCTCTCTCTTTCTGTCTCTCAGTTTGTCTCTCTCCCTCTCTGTGTGTGTCTCTCCCTCTCTCTTTCTCTCTCCCCCGCTCTCTGTCTCCCTCTGTCTCTCCCTCCCCCTCTCTCTTCCTTTCCCTCTCCCTCTCTCAGTTTGTCTCTCTCCCTCTCTGTGTGTGTCTCTCCCTCTCTCTTTCTGTCTCTCAGTTTGTCTCTCTCCCTCTCTGTGTGTGTCTCTCCCTCTCTCTTTCTCTCTCCCCCGCTCTCTGTCTCCCTCTGTCTCTCCCTCCCCCTCTCTCTTCCTTTCCCTCTCCCTCTCTCAGTTTGTCTCTCTCCCTCTCTGTGTGTGTCTCTCCCTCTGTCTCTCCCTCTCTCTTTCTGTCTCTCAGTTTGTCTCTCTCCCTCTCTCTGTGTGTCTCTGCCTCTGTCTCTCCCTCTCTCTTTCTGTCTCTCAGTTTGTCTCTCTCCCTCTCTGTGTGTGTCTCTGCCTCTGTCTCTCCCTCTCTCTTTCTCTCTCCCCCGCTCTCTGTCTCCCTCTGTCTCTCCCTCCCTCCCTCCGTCCTCTGGAGAAAGGGGTCTAGAAGGTCAAGGATGCTGGCAGAATTTCCAAATAGAGATTGTTCTTTCATGCTTTGCATGTGTGTGATTGTGTGTGGGTGGGGGGAGGCCTTGGGCCCACTGGGCAGATGCTGGCTGCTGGTTTCCCATCAGCCTCTTGCACCAAATCGGACCTACGGCCCAGGCCCTGCCTCCTGGCCTCCCCCAGGCATTCCTCTCCGCACGGTCAGTGACCTTGGGGGCCATGTATCCTAACAGTCCATGGGGGAAGCAATTTGCTCAGGTCATCCAGGTAATGAGGGGCAGAGTCAAGATCGGCCTCCAGGTGTTTCCTGGCTGCCTCCCCAGTATTCTTTCCACTGCCCCAAGGCTCCCCTATAAACTTCCTTCCAGAAGGGCCTCTGGTTCCTCCAGCCAGGCCCATGGAGGGTAGATCCTGGAGAGCCAGGACTGGGTGAAAGGGGGGAGACTCCAGCAGGGGACAGGATGTGTATGCATGGAGGGAGGAGGGTAAAAGGATGGTTGAGGGAAGGGGTCTGGGGAGGGAAATCAGGCTGGGAACATTCAGCTCATGGGCCCATGGGCTGGCTGGCTGTAGCCAGGGAAAATTCCCTCCCTCCTTGAGGAAGTAGCAGAGGAAGCTATGAATGGGGGCCAGCCCTCTTTCCTTTCCTGTCTGGCTATAGTTCTACTTTGCTGCCAATTCCCTTCCCCCTTGTTACCACCCCCCACCCCCTCAGATCCCTATCCTTCCCCGGGGACCTCCCTTGGGTGAGGAAGGGACATGTTCCTAAGGCTTGAGGTAATTGGCCCTCAGTTTCTTCATCTGTATAATGGGGAGGTTACATTAGGGGATCTCTAATGTCCCTTCTATTCCAGGATGCTCGAGGCAAGAGCTCAGTGCGGTTTGCTGGAGAGAACCTTGGCTCTTGTCTGGGTGTCCTTGGGCAAACTGCATTCCTTGTTGGTGCCTCAGTGTCCTTATTTGTACAGTGACCAGACTAGATGATCTCTAATGCCTTTTCAACTTCTAAATCCTAGCTCAGTGGAAGGAAGGGAAGGGAGGAACCTGGTCTCATTGAGGCTTTTCACTGGCCAAGCAGGTGTCTGATCCATTCCCTCTCCTCCTTAGGGATGAATACTTTGAAAATGAGATTGCCTCTGATTTCCTAGATGCCTGAGGGATCAGGAAAGAGTTAATTTGGAGGGACGGTCAGAGAGCCCCAGGCTTTCTGTGCCCCTCCCCAGGTGCTCTGTGGGGCAGCGGGCGGGCAGGCTTCCCCAGAGAACTCCCAGCTATGTCAGGAATGATGATCTGCCCCCCCCAATCCCTCCCACCCAGTTCTTCTATCCAATGGCTTTGTTTGATGGATGGGGGAGCTGGAATGAAGGAAGATACTGGAGAAACTCTACCTGGTCTCTATTTCTCCCCTGGGGGCCGCTCTGTCTGTCTCTGCTTCCTGTGCTGGCATCAGCGAGGCCTGGCCGGCTGGGGGCTATGGCGCCACTGTGGGGGGGTGGGAGCGGTCCAGGCCAGGTGAACAGGTGGCAGGCGGGCACCATCCTCAGAGGGCAGAGCCCAGCAGCTGTTGGGCCAGACTCAGGCCTGATGGGAGAGGGGGCCAGGGCTAGGGCTGGGATGCTCTCAAAACCTCCTTACGGGTCCCAGAATTATTGGGGTACCTTCACCTGTCCTCTTGGGGGACATTAGAGCCTGCTCGGTTCGGGACATACTGCAGTGAGCATCTCAGTTAAATCAAGACCACCCCCACCAGCCTTGACTAGGAGAAAGGCTTTTTTGTTTGGGGAGTCATAGACTATCAGTCAGAGGGACCCTGACACAGAATCTCAGAGCTGGGAGGTTCCTTAGAACCTAGAATGTGGAAGCTGGGGGAGCCCTAAGAACCCGGAATGTCAGAGCTGGGAGAAGCCTTAGAACAGAGGAGCTGAGAGCTGGGAGGGAACTCAGAACCCAGGACGTCAGAGCTGGGAGGACCGTTGATGGTCATCTCACCCAACACCCTCACATTTCACAACTGAGGGACCAGAGCTCGGTGAAATCAAGGGATTTGGCCCTGATCACCCAACACCCTGGAAACTGAGGGGAATCCCAGCCCAGCCCATTCACAAAGTCTTTGGCTTTGACCTTTTGTGACGATGTATCCAGGTCTGATACTTTCTGAGAGTCAGGATGCTTGGGTTCTAACCCCAGGATAGCTACTTTTTCTCCTTTTAAACCTTACCTTGTCTTGGAATTGATAACTAAGTATCAGTTCCATTGGTTCCAAGGCTGAAGAGTGAGAAGGGCTAGGCAATGAATTAAATTAAAATTTAACGAAAATAAATAAAAAATAAATTAGAATTTAATTAAATTTAAAAAATAAATAAAGATTAAAATGACCAGGATCATACAGCTAAGAAGTGGTAGAGCTTAGATTTGAACCCAGGACCTCTTGTTTCCAGGACTGGCTCTCAGACTAGTGAGCCACCTAGCTGCCCACTAGTAGGACTACTTTAGATCCCTGCAATTTTGAACAAGCCAGTTTAGCTTCCTAGAGTTCTTGGGTGTAGAAAAACCACTTAGGAGATCTCCCGACCCAGTGGAGTTGACAGCTGTTTTCCCAAGGTTACACATCAAGCTTGGGAGTGGAAAGAGGGGGCCTGCTTCTCCCTTGAACTTGGGGAGACACGTCAGATGTTCACTGGGCATAGCCAGACCTCCTCAAGGTCACCAGAACCCCCCCTAGCCCCCAACCATGGTTCTTTTCAGCTCTAAATGTACCATCTTGTTTTGTGACATTTCAGCTCCTTTCAGGAATTTTGGGGAGTTATTTGTCTGTTCGCCATCTCTCACAGTATGTTTGTCCACTGAAGGGTGGCCCCAGGGCTCCTCCCCACCCTTCCTGGGTGCTGCCCCAGGGCTTCTCCAGTGTTGGGGTTAGGCCAGCCTCTAAGTCCCAGGAGTACATGCCATTGGCAGAAAAAGCCCATCGGTGGCCATGTCTGGGCTTCAGGGCCTGTCTAGCCCCTTCCTTTATGACCCAGAGATAGATAAGTGAGTCCTCAGAGCCCAGCGGAAGGAAGGAGAAGGGAGAAAGCAAACAGGAGATAAAAAACAGCCAGAGAGAGCAAAACGGAGGCGGAGGCAGAGGGCAGCCTCCTTATCTCTCCTTGGCTGGTCAAAGAATGCACAAGAGAGAGAATTCCTGGGGTGTGTATAAAGGGCTCTTCTCATGCCCTCTTGCCCCTGGGCATGAGCGTAAACTCCAGGGCTTTGGTGGGAACCTAACTAGGACCAGGGCTTTGCAGGGGACCCCCAAATTCCAACCAAGTGAGAGGCTTCTTAGGTCAAGCCTACCCCAGTGGGGAATTCTTTAGCACTGCACAGCTCCAGTTATCAGCCTGTCCCTTATTTGTCAGGTCAATGGCTCTGAGGTCACTTGCTTGTTGGCCATCCGTGGACAGGACAAAGTCCAGTGGCTGGCGTCCCTCTACCTCGGCAGGGAGCCAGACCTGGCAAGGCGGTCCTATCTGATGGTCCAGTGCTTCCGGGAGGTGACCTGCCACCTTAACCTTTAACCCTGTGACCTCAACCACGCCACTACCGGGCTGGGAGGTGGCCTCAGGATGGGAGGGGTCCTTGGGCCTTGCATCAATTGGGAGGGTGTCTGTCCCTGAGTCACCCAGAGGTGCCACCTTGGGGGCGGGCATCTGACAAACTGGAAAAACCAGGGTGCAAGGCCAGGTGCAGCTGTGCCCTAATTTCTCTCCCTAGCCTGGCCCAAGGCTGCCATCCTTGTCAATATGCTAAAAGTATTCTCTGCTTCCCCAGGTGGGTGAGGGACTGTCACCAAACCTCCTGGGGAAGGAGTGAGAATCTATCACTTGTAGGCAATCCAAAGCTGGCTCTGGTGGCCCTGAAGGTTTGGTTGAAGTCATTCATTTCTAGGCTTGTAATATGTTTGGAACTAAAAAGAGCTGTAGAAATTGTTTAGGTCTAATTCTCTCATTTTACAGAGGGAGAAACTGAGACTCCCAGAGAGAAGGTGATTTGTTTAAGATCACAAAGATCAAAGGAGAGTCAGAATTTGAACCCAAATCCTCTGCTTCCCAACCCTGAGCTTGTTTACCACAATGCTTGTCCATTCATTCAACAAACAAGCATTTACTGTGTTAAAGCCTTGGATTCAGTGCTATGGAAGATAGACTTTCCCCCATCTTATAAATAAACAAAATCAAGCTAAACAAATTTTCACATTCATCATGTCTAGAGCATGGGACAGGGTCAGGAAGATCTGTGTTCAAATCTGCATTCAGACACTTGACTAACTCTGTGACATTGGGCAAGCCATTTAACTTGCCTTGGTTTCCTCTTTTGTAAAGGAGATTAATAACTCCTACCTCCCAGATTCTTTTGAGGACCAAATGAGATGATAATTATAAAGCACTTAGCATGGTGTCTGGCATACAGTCGGTGCTTCGTAAATGCTTGTATCCTTTCCTTTTTTTTTTTTAAACCTTTACTTATTTCTCTCATCCTCAGCCAACCTCAACTTCTCACTTGTAAGGGGAGTTGGCAGGTGGTGAGGAGAGGGAGCAGGAGAGTTCTAGGAAGGGGTCAGATCCTGTGTATTCTTATCAGGTGAACAAACACCCTGTTTACCTTCTCTCCTCAAGATTTAGTTAAATATCCTCAGTGGAAATCTCTCCAAATTCTTTCTGTCCCTCTTGCAGACCAGTGGCTATACAGGTAGGCCATCCCTTCAACCTCTGGGACAACAGAATTGGGGGCTTTGTTCTTGATACTCTCCTCTCCTTTTCTGCAGAGGGCATGGATCAGGGATGGGAAGGAGAGAGGGATCAGGGCTGGGGAGGAGAAGAGATCAGGGCTGGGGAGAAAAGAGGATCAGGGCTGGGGAGGAGAAGAGATCAGGGATGGGGAGAAGAGAGGGATCAGGGCTGGGGAGGAGAAGAGACCAGGGATGGGGAGAAAAGAGGATCAGGGATGGGGAGAAGAGAGGGATCAGGGCTGGGGAGGAGAAGAGATCAGGGATGGGGAGAAGAGAAGGAATAGGGCTGGGGAGAAGAGATCAGGGATGGGGAGAACAGGGGGATCAGGGCTGGGGAGGAGAAGAGCTCAGGGATGGGGAGAAGAGAAGGAATAGGGTTGGGGAGAAGAGATCAGGGATGGGGAGAACAGAGGGATCAGGGCTGAGGAGGAGAAGAGACCAGGGATGGGGAGAAAAGAGGATCAGGGCTAGGGAGAAGAGAGGGATCAGGGCTGGGGAGGAGAAGAGACTAGCGACTGGGATAAAAGAGGATCAGGGCTGGGGAGGAGAAGAGCTCAGGGATGGGGAGAAGAGAAGGAATAGGGCTGGGGAGAAGAGATCAGGGATGGGGAGAACAGGGGGATCAGGGCTGGGGAGGAGAAGAGACCAGGGATGGGGAGAAAAGAGGATCAGGGCTGGGGAGAAGAGAGGGATCAGGGCTGGGGAGGAGAAGAGACTAGCGACTGGGATAAAAGAGGATCAGGGATGGAGAGGAGAGAGAATCAGGGTTGGGAAGGAGAGAGGGAACAGGGCTGGGGGAAAAAGGAGTTGGATCTGGACTCTGGTATTTTTCAAACTGTGCAAATATTTTTAGCAGGAAGCCATCCAGCCTGCTGTGGGATATTTGCTTCCCTTCTTTGCCAACCAGAGAGCCAGAAGTTGGGAAAGTTGAGACCCTGAAGCTCAGCTGTCCCAAGCCTGCTCTCTCATGCTTATCAGCCCTCCTATTTCCCCCTCCCCTCCCCGGACACCAGGGATTGGGACATTTCCCAAAGTATTGAGTGCATGAAAGGGAAGGGGGAGTTTATCCGAATTTAGATCTGTGGTTGTCTGTCTTCCTAATTCAGGACATTAACCAGCCTGAGGTTTGATTTTCTTTGAACCCCAAACTGAGCCAAATGGGTTTTTTTGGTGGGGGTGCAGCAACGAGCTGTTCCCAACCCAAATCCCTGCTAATCCTGCCCTCTGAGGAGATGGGGTGAATGGGGTGGCCTCCGAAGGCCTGATGCCCAGTCCCCGAGAAAGTCGTTTGGATGGAGACACAGCTGGGGCTTGGATAGAACTCTCTTTCCATCTTTCCATGCCCAAATGGACTGCCAGCTTCTTCTTGGCCTGGTCCACCGCCTGAGGAACTAGGCAGTTATTTCAGACCGCTGAATGTAGATTCCATAGCCTTCGGACCCTGGGCTCCCTTCCCCTCTAGCCTTTGACCTCTCCACAAAGTTCCCTCTCAGGCTCCTTCTGCCAGGGGAGTAGAATAAGTGAGCAGGTCTTGAGGCTGACCTTGGGCTGTAAGCAACAAACACAGGGTGAAAGGAAATGCTGTGAATTGGGCCCTCTCTCTGGCAGAACGCCAGCCCCATGCCCATTCTCTGGAGAAGAAGCTCCTCCACTGAATCCTCTCCTCCCAGCTCCCTTAGAATTCTTCCTTTTGGACCTTCGCTGGGTACAATATGGTGAATTATTGGTGTGAACGGTGCCACATCGTGTGATAGTGCTCCCTCTTAGACTAGATCAGGGGTTCTTCCCCTGGTCTCTGAGCTTGGTTTTGTCCAGATTTTGACAACCATATTCTGGTATACTGGGTTTCCTTTGTAATCCGAGGGATTCTATTTTGTACATTTAGAAACATGATTCTGGGAAGGGATCTGTGATGCCCCCAAAAGGTTAAGACTGATGGACTAGAATGCAAACTCTCCTCCCCCATTTTATAGAAAGGGAAACCGAGTCCTAGAGAGGAAATAGTCCTTCCCCCATCCCCACTAAGGACGGTGTGTTTAGGCATCTGTCTGCCTTTGAGACCAAAGGATGCTCTGTGTTTGGACGGGGGTTGGCTGGGGTGGTAGGAGGATCTGGAGATGGGGTAAGACAGGAGGCCCCCAAAACAGGTGCAGAAAACTGGACTGCTCCGAATTCCAGGAAAGGGCCTTCAATGCAGAGGGAAGGAAGAGCCACTTCTCTGGGAAGCGAATTCCTTGGGGAAAATCTTTAGGGATATGATTGGTCCTGTTTCCTTTACAGGAAAACAGCTGGCCAGCCTCTGATTAAAGCTCTCAAAGCTAGAAGGTGCCTCAGAGATCATCTGCTGTTACTCATTTGCCAAGGGGGAAATGGAAGTCCAGAGTGGTTGCTTAGAGTCACCCAGGAATTTAGGAGCAGAGCCTGAATTTGGTCTCAGGTCTCCAAATTGGACTCCAGATCTGGGGTTTCTTCTAAGATAGGTTAGGGAAGAGGTCCCATGAGGGCAGGGAGTGCAGGGAAGAGGACCCATGTGATATGGGGAGCCTGGGGAGTAGACAGACTTTGGCAGTTCATTTATATAGTACCTACTATGCGTGAGCACGATACTAAGAGCTTTTGCAAATATTACCTCATTTGATTCAGTAAGGGAAGGAGGAGCTGTTATTATCTCCATTTTACAGGTAAGGAAACTGAGGCAAACAGAGGCTAAGTGACTTGCCCAGGGTCACGTAGCTTGTAAGCACCAGAGGCAAGGTTCAAACGTAGGTCTTCCTGACTCCAGGCTAAGTGCTGCCTCTACTAAGCCTCATAAGATTATAGATTTAACTGAAAGAGACTTTAGAAGTCATCTGGTCCAACTGTATCTTTTCACAGATGAGGAATCTGTGGTCCAGAGAAGGAAAGGAACTTGTTTAAGGACATGCAGTTAATAAGCAGCAGGGATCTAGGATCCTATTTTCGGTCCTGATCTGTGACATAAGTCCCAATGGAAATCAACAACAATTTGGCAGCTTCCTAGGGCCATGTGGAAGATGTTGAAGAGACCTTTCTGGTCATCTAAACCAACCCCTTTGTTTGACAGATGAAGAAATTGAGGCAGACCAAGGTTAAGCATCTGGGCAAATAAATGTCTGAGGTAGGATTTGAACCCATATCCTCCTTAGTTCCCAGACTTTTCCAAGTCTAGCACTCAGTCTACTTCATCACACTGCCTTAGGGTAGAGAGAATTGGTGGGCCAGAAAGAATAGAGGAAGAATCTCCAGAAGCTAGCACCTGTTTTGTGAAGTTTGGAGGTCTCTGAGCTCTAACCTGGCTCTTGGTTTTCTCTTGCAGCCTGTTCTCCTGGCTCCTTCAAGTCTGATGCTTCAGATAGATCCTGTACCCAGTGCCCCCTGCACACTCTGCCTTCCCCTGAGGGTGCCACGATCTGTGAGTGTGAAGAGGGCTATTTCCGAGCTGCAGAGGACCCTGCATCCATGCCCTGTACCCGTAAGTTGCCAGCTCTTTTGGGGGTGGAGGAGCTCAGGGGAGTCTGAACCTTAGAAGTGGGAAAGATGCTTTAAGGACATCTTGTTAGCACCCAGGGTTTGCCTTGCCAGACTGAATTAGGGTAAAAATGCAACACAGGATGTCAAAACTGAGAGGGCTTGTAGAATACAGAATATTAAAGCTGAGAGAGGACTTAGAACATAGAATGTCAGAGCCAGGAGGACCCTTAGAACATAGGATATTAGAACTAGAACAGCTCTTAGAACACAGAATGTCAGAACTGGGAGAACCTTGAGAACACAGAATATCATACCTGAAAGAACCCTTAGAATATGTAGAATATCAGTCTAGGAACTCACCTGTATGAGATAATACTAAAGAGATGCTACCCATTATGGGGTCAAGAAGGCCCTTAGCCTAGGAACACAGAATGTCAGGACTTGGAGAAGTCTTAGAACATAAAATATCACATCTAGGAGGACCTTTAGCACACAGAATATCAGAGCTGCGCAGAACCCCTTGTCGGTTTCACAGGGACCCAGAGTCCTCAGCCTACTTACCTGGACCTCTCCTGAAGATTGTTCTTTATTTGTCTTCAGGTCCTCCCTCTGCCCCTCATCACCTCACTGTCATTGGCTTGGGGGCCAAGGTAGAACTTCGTTGGAAGGCTCCCCAAGACACGGGGGGCCGGGAAGATATTACCTACACTGTTACCTGTGAGCAGTGCTGGCCCGAGACTGGGGAGTGCCAGCCCTGTGAGCCCACTGTGCGCTACTCACAGCCTCCCCATGGACTGTCTGGCAACAGCCTGATTGTCAGTGACCTAGAGCCCCACATTAATTACACCTTCGCTGTGGAAGCCCGGAATGGCGTCTCAGGCCTTGTGGCCAGTCGGAGTTTCCGGACAGCCAGTGTCAGCATCAACCAGACTGGTAAGGACCTCTGGCAAGGTGCAGCTCCTCTGTAGGGACTGCCAAAGTTTCACCCAGGGGTGCAGCTTATATGGGGGCAAGGGGACTCTAGTATAGGCAGAGCCTAATAAAAGATGGGCATAAGATTTGGGGGGACCCTGTGATATGAGGCAGAGAGAGAGAAGTGGGTCAGAGAGGATACCAAGTAACTGTGGGGGAACTGAAAAGCCTGAATGGGAGTTTTGGCCATCTGGGTTCACTGGGCTGGTCCTGCTCCCCATACCTCTATCACCCCAATGGTGAGTCTTATAACTGTGTTGTGCAGAGCCCCCCAAGGTGAAGCTAGACAGTCGCAGCACGACCTCCCTGAGTGTGTCCTGGACTATACCTCTGAGGCAGCAGAGCCGGGTCTGGAAATACGAGGTCACCTACCACAAGAAGGTAACTAACTACACTCTGGGCTGTCTACCTCTGGGGTCCCCCAGGTAGAATGGGAGGGAAGAACCATTTGAGTCTTATGGTATGAGCTAAGGCCCACCTGTATGAGATAATGCAAAAGAAATACTACCCATTGTGAGGTCAAGAAAGCCCTCAAAGCATGGAATGCCAGAGCTGGAAGGAGTCTTAGAACACAGTATTTCAGAGCTTGGAAAGGTCTTAGAACAAAGAATATCAGAAGTAGGAGGGGTCTCAGGACATGGAAAGCCAGAGCTGGGAAGGACCTTAGAACATAGAATATCATGACTGGAATGTCCTTAGAACCAAGAATGTTAGAGCTAGGAGAGAACTTAGAACCCAGAATGTCAGATCTGGGAGAGAACTTAGAACCCAGAATATTAGAGCTGGGAGGGAACTTAGAACCTAGAATGTTAGAGCTGGGAGAGACCTTAGAACAGAGAATGTCAGAGCTGGGAGAGACCTTAGAACCCAGAATTTTAGAACTGAGAGAGAACTTAAAACCCAGAATATTATAGCTGGGAGGGAACTTAGAACCAGAATGTCAGAGCTGGGAGAGAACCAGAATTTTAGAACTGAGAGAGAACTTAGAACCCAGAATATTAGAACTGAGAGGGAACTTAGAACCCAGAATATTAGAGCTGGGAGGGAACTTAGAACCTAGAATGTCAGATCTGGGAGAGACCTTAGAACAGAGAATGTCAGATCTGGGAGAGAACTTAGAACCCAGAATGTCAGATGTGGGAGAGAACTTAAAACCCAGAATATTAGAGCTGGGAGGGAACTTAGAACCCAGAATTTTAGAACTGAGAGAAAACTTAGAACCCAGAATGTCAGAGCTGGGAGAGAATTTAGAACCTAGGATGTCAGAATTTGGAGGTGCCTTATAATACAGAACATCTGAGTTGAGAGGGACCTTAGAACATAAAATGTCAGAGCTGGATGGGGTCTTAGAACATGAAATGCCAGATTAGAATGAGTGTCCTAGCTTGAAGGTCTATTAGAACCCAGAATGTCAGAGCTAGAGTGGTCTTTACCATCATCTAGTCCAAATCCCTGGCTTTTCAGAGCAAAATCTGATGCCTAGAGAAAGCAGGTGACTCTCTTAAGATCACACAGAAATTGGGAGTAGTGCAACAGGGATTCGAGTCAGGCTCTGACTCTGGCCCCAGTTGTCTTTCCCATCATGCTACCTTTCTAGGAATCAGACTCCAAGAGAAGATGTGACTAAAGTACTAATCACTAGCCTCCTAGCAACAGATCTGACTAGGGCCCATTTCCTGCCCTAGGTCCTTCATCTTCTGTCTGAGCAGGGAAGCCAAGGCCTTGGGCTTAGGACAGAGGGAAAATAAATCTTTTTTGCAGGAGTGGGTGCTGGTCCTGGTGGTATCTCTCTGGTTCTCTTTGCACCTGATGGCCTGTATTGGGGGATACCTGGGTCCCAAGAGGCCAAAGTTGTACCTTTGGGCTGCTTACCTAAATTCTTGCCTCCCTTCTCTTCCCCCTGTAGAAAGACACCAACAGCTACAATGTTCGCAGGACAGAGGACTTCTCCATGACCCTGGATGACCTGATGCCAGGCACCACCTACCTGGTCCAGGTCCAGGCCCTAACTCAGGAGGGCCAGGGGGCTGGCAGCAGAGTCCACGAGTTCCAGACCCTCTGTGAGTTGGAAGCCCTGAATGATGATTGTGGGAGGAGGTCTCTGGACATCAGTTTGGAGGCTCCTCTCAGAGTGGCTAACTATGACCCTGATCCTTAGAAGGATCTCAAAGGGGGGCAGCTGGGTATCTCAGTGGATAGAGCACCCAGCCCAGAGATGGGAGGACCTGGGTTCAAATATGGCTGCAGATACTTCCCAACTGTGTGACTCTGGGCAAGTCACTTGACCCCCACTGCCTAGCCCTTACCACTCTTCTGCCTTGGAACCAATACACAGTATTGACTCCAAGATGGAAGGTGAGGGTCTCAAATACATACATACATACATACATACATACATACATACATACATACATAAAAAGAAGGATCTCAAAGCACTTAAAATGATGATAACCTCTTATAGTATAAACTGAGACCCCAGCAACCTAACACTGATTTATCCTCGTGTCTCAGTAGATATTTTTAAAAACCTTCCATCTTAGAATCAATATTATGTATTGGCTCCAAGGCAGAAGAGTAGTAAGGGCTAGGCAATGGGGGTTAAGTGACTTGCCCAGGGTCACACAGCTGGAAAGTGTCTGAGGCCAGTGATAGCCAATATAGGGAATGGAAGTGGGAAAGGGAAGTGGGCAACAGGGCCACTAGAGGGTTTAGAGGGTTTTGAGCTCCTCTAGCAGCCTGAGGCTAGAGTGGGGTCATTGTGAGCCTTTTAGGCTATGGTGTCCATCTGTCGGTGTGTGGAGGGTCGTGGAGAGGGTCAGTGAGATGCTCCTTCCCTTCTCACTTTGGATCATTCTCTTCCACCCTTGTCCTATAGCTACTGAAAGTTCAAGCAATGCGGCTGTGATCGGTGGCATCTTGGGTGGCCTGGTCCTGCTCCTGGCCCTGGCCCTGGCGGGGCTTTTCATCCACCGAAGGTAATGATAACAACAGTAAGAGACAAATGAGTAAAGAATAATGGCTCACAATTCTACAGGGCTTTAAGTTTGACAAAGGGCTTGCTTCCCAATCCTTTTGTGGAGGAGCTCAAGGATTATCCTATCCATTTTATGGAAGAAGAAATGAAGATTTAAGAGGCATAAGATGATTTTTCTGGGATCACCCAGCTCAAGGCAGTGTGGTATAATGGATAGAACACTGAGCTCCGAGTTGGGAAGACCTAGGTCCAAATCCCCCTCCAGGCTGCATGACTCTTGACAAGGCTCTTAACCCTTCCGTGCTCGTTTCCTCATCTAGAAAATGAATGGGTTGGACTCTGACCTCTCAGATCCCTTCCAGCTCTATTCTGCTCTTCTGAGGGCAGAAGTCAGGACACAGCCCCTCCTTCCTCACCTCCCTGCTCAGTCAGCCAGTCTTGGGCACAGGCTTCCTTGTCTCCTTTGCCCAGGGCCCCCTTCTGACTCTGCCCAGAGCAAGGGGACCGTAAGGGCGTCCCCAGCCTGGAGTGAGGGAGCCCATGCTGAGAGCTAGACCTACTTGTTAATTAAACTTATCATCATTTCCGAAGTGTCCGAGTGTGGACATTTCACCTGGGCCGGAAAGGCTAATTAACACTAATGATCACAGGCCTAATTATGGCCACTTAGTAGGGAAGAAAGGGTCACAAGGAGTGAAGGTGCTGAGTAGCCCAATGGGCAGGAGGCAGCTTCCTCTTGAGAGTGTTTCCCATCTTGTTACTCCTCCCAAGGGAAGGGTTGGACAGGGTGTGGGACACTGAGCTAGGCCCCCAGGCCAGGCCAGGACCTGTCCCAACCTTGGTCAATGTGGCAATTGCAGGAGGAAGAACCTGCGGGCTCGACAGTCATCTGAGGATGTCTATTTCTCTAAGTCAGGTAAGGACAGTCTCCCTTTCTATATTCTAGCTTTGTTCTTCTCCTTTCCAAAACCCACTCTGATTCCAGCTCCAGGCCAGACTCACGAATCCCCTCTGACCTCCCAGCCCCCTGGCCACATTCCAGCCAATGAGATTATACCCTGAATTGAGGCAGAGAAATCTCAGATCTCGTCTGTCTTCCCCCAGCCTTGCTGGACCTCCCAAGCATAATGTCATCCACGCCTTTTCTCTCCTCCTCAGAACAACTCAAGCCCCTGAAGACCTACGTGGACCCCCACACCTATGAGGACCCCAACCAGGCTGTGCTGAAATTCACCACGGAGATCCACCCCTCCTGTGTCACTCGGCAGAAAGTGATTGGTGCAGGTGAAAGATGCCCCTTTGCCCTCCTCTACCCCACAATCAGAAAATCTCAGTGGTAGGAGGACCCAAAGAACACAGGGTGTCAGAGCTGGGAGGAACCTTAGAACTTGGCTTGTCAGAGCTGGGAAGGAGCTAGAACAGGGAATGTCAGCTGGGAGGGAACTTAGAACAGAGAATGTCTAAGATGGGAGGGAGCTTAGAATAAAGAATGTCCAAGATGGGAGGAATCTCCTAAGGTTCCTCTCAACATTCTCTGGGAATTTCAGCTGGAAGGGAGCTTAGAAGATAGGATATCAGAGCTGGGAGGTATCTTAGAACAGAGAATGTCAGAGCTGGGAGGAACCTTAGAACAGAGAATGTCAGAGCAGGGAGGGATCTTAAAACAAAGAATACCAGAGCTGGGAGAGAACTTAGAACAGAGAATGTCAGAGCTGGGAGGGATCTTAGAACAGAGAATGTCAGAGCTGGGAGGGATCTTAGAACAGAGAATGTCAAAGCTGGGAGAGATCTTAGAATAGAGAATGTCAGAGCTGGGAGGAACCTTAGAAGACAGGAATTGGGAGGGTCCTTAGACCAGAGCTGGGAGGGACTTCAGAACATAGAATGTCATGGCTGGGAAGACCCTTAGAACCTAGAATATTAGAGCTGGAAGAAACCTTAGAACAGGATGCCAGAGTTAGGAGGACCCTTAGAACAAAGAATCTTGAGCTGGGAGGGCTCTTGGGAATAAGAAGTATTAGCATGGGAAAGGATTTTTATAAATTTCTAACATCATAAATCTAGAGGCAGAAGAAACCTTAGAGATCATCTAAGTCGATGTTTTTATTTGACATATGACCAGAGATGTCATGGAACTTACTCAAGGTCACACAACTCCTAAACGGTGGAGCTGAGGATTGACCCCAGTTCCTCTGACTCCAAATACAACGTTCTTTCCTTTGTACCCTGTTCCTTGTCTTAATCATAGGATTTAGAATTGAAAGGAATCTTGGGATTCACCTGGACAACTCCATCCCATTGTATAGATAAGAAAACTGAGGCACAGAGAAGCCACACAACTAATAAATGGCAAATATGGAGCTTGAACCCTGGGCTCTGGGCTCACTCTTGGTTCAATGCTTTTTCCACGATGCCATCCATTCTCTCAGTGATGGTTATAACAACAAAAACAAAGACAGCCACAACTATGTGAGGTGGAGATATTTTGTCTAAATTTCACATATAAGGAAACTGAGGCAGAAAGATGTTAAGTAATAATATGGCTAATAAAAGCCAACATTTATAAGCACTTACTAAATGCTAGGCACTATACTAAGAGATTTACAATGATTATTTCATTTTATCTTCACAACATCCCTAGGTGGTAGGTGGTATTATTATTCCCATTTTACAGATGAGGAAACTAAGCCAGAAGGGTGTTGAATGAAGTCTCCAGGACCTCATGGCTAGTAAATTCCTGAAAAGGATTTTGAATTCAGGCCCTCCTGACTCCAGATCCACTGCTATAACCCCTTCTCCATTTAGCCAGACATCGATAGTGGGGGGGATAGAACAAGGTGATGATAACTAGGTCCCAGAATCCCAGCTGTCATCCACTAGACTCTGTCCTAGCCAGAGCCCAGGGTAGGGCTGAGTTACTCAAACTTCTCTCCTCCCCTTTTCCCCAACAGGTGAATTCGGGGAGGTTTTTAAAGGGTCACTGAAGGCTTCAGGGAAGAAGGAAGTGCCTGTAGCCATCAAGACCCTCAAGGCAGGCTACACAGAGAAACAGAGGGTGGACTTCCTGAGCGAGGCCAGCATCATGGGCCAGTTCAGCCATCACAACATCATCCACTTGGAGGGAGTTGTCTCCAAATGTAAGTCCCCACTTCCACTGGATGAGGCTGGGGGAGAGGGGGGGAATGGATACTAAGGAAGGAGCAGGGATTCATTCAGTTTCAGGAGTGATGAAGCCTGGGAACTGAGAGGGACTTTACAGATAGCTAGGTGCCTCAGTGACTAGAGAACCAAGCCTAGAATTAGGAGGTCCTGGGTTCAAATCTGTGTAACCCTGAGCAAGTCACTTAACCCCAACTCCCTAGCCCTTATTGCTCTGAAGCCTTGGGACTGATGGATAACATTGGTTCTACGACAGAAGGTAAGGGTTTTTTAAAAAGAGGCAGAGATGTAGGTTAGGAAAGACAAAGGTCTGGCTGAAGGTCATACAGGTGGTAATTTCCCAGGAGGGGATTCAAACCGAGGTCCTCTGACTCCAAATACAGTAGATTCCACCCTCCACCCTCCAGTATACCAAACTACTTTTCATCCAGGAACATTTCTGGAAGGAGACTCAATGAGAAACATGGTGCCCTTGGAGTCCTCTTGGGCTTACGGTCTAGCAGAAGGCATATGGCAGACACATATGTGTATGACCATTACAAATGGATTGCTAGTTAAAATTAATAATAAAACAGAAGAGATCTTCATAGCCAGGGAGTAAATGATATGGAACACTGCCCACGGGCCAAAGGAGAGATAACTTCATAGGATCACTCATCGGGAGATCAGAAGCCAAAAGTCCAAACTCATTCATTTTGTCATTCAGTCATTTCAGTGGCGTCTGACTCTTTGTGACTCCATTTGGAGTTTTCTTAGCAGAGATACTGGAGTGGTTGGCCATTCCCTTCCTCAGCTCATTTGACAGATGAGGAAACTTGAGGCCAACAGGGTTAAGAGACTTGCCCAGGGTCACACAGCTAGGAAATGTCTAAGGTCACATTTGAACTCAGGGCTTTCTGACTCTAGGCTCTATAACACTTTCCACTTTGCTACCTTGAAGAGGGCTTTTCCCATAATAACTCTTGTTCTTCACCCACAGATAAGCCCATGATGATCATAACAGAGTACATGGAGAATGGTGCACTGGACAAATTTCTCCGGGTGAGTCCTCAGGTCTGTGCTATATAGGGTCAGGGGAGGAATGGACATCCCAGACACCCCATGCTCCAGAGGCAGGGGCAGGATGAAGTTTAGGGTTGTCTGCATGCCTTCTTCTACACTGATCCTGTGTCTTTGGGGGTTTTAGGAGAAGGATGGAGAGTTCTGTGTGATCCAGCTGGTGGGCATGCTCCGGGGCATCGCATCGGGCATGAAGTACCTAGCCAGCATGAACTATGTGCATCGGGACCTGGCCGCCCGCAACATCCTAGTCAACAGCCAGCTGGTGTGCAAAGTGTCTGACTTTGGACTCTCCCGGGTCCTAGAGGATGACCCCGAGGCCACCTACACGACCAGCGTGAGTGAGCTTGGGAGTGCCCGGGCACTGGTTGGGAGGGAACCAAGTCTGTCAGTGCAGAGCCAGTGCTCTGATCTCCTGGTGGGCTAATGGAGCAGCCTTCTTAGGAAATCTGAGAAAATCATCTGCCTGGGAGACCACAGGGCAACTAGATCTATATAATGTGGATTTGCAAAGAACTTCCACATTTGTTAATGCCCACGCCATCCTGGGAGGGAGGTGTGTCAGGTGGGGAAACTGAGGCACAGGGAAGTTGTTAAATAATGTTCAGATTACATAAAAAGTCAAGGTACCCGAATTAAAAGTACCCAGATCTCCTGTCTCTTGATAGTATAGCTGTAAGGTATTGAAGTAAAAGGGGCCTTAGAACACAGAATGTCAGAGAGAGGAGAAACCTTAGAACACAGAGTGTCAGGACTGGGACGGTCCCTTAGGACATCCTGTGTCAGAGCTTAGAGATCTTGAGTCACAGCCATTCACGTCATAGCTGGTACATAGAGGAACAGAAAGTTGAACTGACTTCCTTAATGTGGCATTGCTTTTGGTAGCAGAGCCATTAAAGCTTCCGTCATCCTTGTCCCCGGATGTACCTAGTGAAGTAGAAATGGCCCCAGCAAAGAGTATGGAGAAAGAAGTCAGAAGGGGAATTTGCCTCCCTTCCTTCCTACACCTTCCACCTCCTCCTCAGCCTGAGGCGGAGGCACCCTGGCCTCCTACCCGGTATCCTGAATCCCCTCCTAACAGAGCCTGTTTGGCTCTTCTCTGCAGGGTGGGAAGATCCCCATCCGATGGACAGCGCCGGAGGCCATCTCTTACCGAAAGTTCACCTCAGCCAGTGATGTATGGAGTTACGGGATTGTCATGTGGGAGGTGATGAGCTATGGAGAGCGGCCTTACTGGGAGCTGTCCAACCATGAGGTGAGTGTCTGGACACCTGGGACTAGTGCCTGGAGCTCATCCTGGCTCATCTGCCATGGGTCTATGGGAAGCACACAAGTGATTTACAGACGAGATAAGACAGAGCTTATCTGGTAAAGCCTCCTCATTTTACACATGAGGAAACTGAGGCCCACAGGTAGGAGGCTTCTTTGCTCAAAGTGGCACAGGTGGTAAATAAATAGCAGAGCCAAATTCAGACCCACGTCTCCTAAGGGGATAACCAAGTCTCTCTCTCTCTCTCTCTCTCTCTCTCTCTCTCTCTCTCTCTCTCTCTCTCTCTCTCTCTCTCTCTCTTCCTTCCTTCCTTCCTTCCTTCCTTCCTTCCTTCCTTCCTTCCTTCCTTCCTTCCTTCCTTCCTTCCTTCCTTCCTTCCTTCCTTCCTTCCTTCCTTCCTTCCTTCCTTCCTTCCTTCCTTCCCTCCCTCCCTCCCTCCTTCCCTCCTTCCTTCTTTCTTTCTTTCTTTCTTTCTTTCTTTCTTTCTTTCTTTCTTTCTTTCTTTCTTTCTTTCTTTCTTTCTTTCTTTCTTTCTTTCTTTCTTTCTTTCTTTCTTTCTTTCTTTCTTTCTTTCTTTCTTTCTTTCTTTCTTTCTTTCTTTCTTTCTTTCTTTCTTTCTTTCTTTCCTTCCTCTCTCTCCCTTTCTCTCTCTCTCCCCCCCTTTTAATCCCCCCCATTCCTTACCTTCTGCCTGAATATTAATTCTAAGACAGAAGAGAGGCAAGAGCTGTGCAGTTATGATTAATTTAGTAGCCAGGGTCACACAGCTAGGAAATATCTCAGGTCAGATTTGAACCTAGATCTTCCTGCCTGTCCAGCACAAGTGGTTCTGAGAGCATTCCTTTTGACACTGTGTCTGAGTGGCTGGAGTCATCTCATCCAATCCCCTCATTTTGCAGTTGAGGAAGCTAAGGCCCAAAGAAGTTGTTAAGTGACTCCCCCAGGTCACACAGGCAGTAATTGACCCAGGTCCTAGCACTAGATATCCCCCAGGTGGTCTTGCTCCTCTCCCATCAAGCTCTAAAACTCTGTCTTCTCTTTCCTTCCCTTCCCACCTATTTGTAGGTGATGAAAGCCATCAATGAGGGGTTCCGGCTGCCGGCGCCAATGGACTGCCCCTCAGCTATCTACCAGCTAATGATGCAGTGCTGGCTGCAGGAGCGCACAAGAAGGCCCAAGTTCCCTGACATTGTCAGCATCCTGGACAAACTCATCCGGGCTCCAGAGTCTCTTAAGACCCTGGCAGACTTTGACCCCAGGTAAGCTTCTAGAGAGGTCCTGAGGAATCACAGGGTTGCCGTGGCCTAATCCATTGCTTATGGCCCCTGAACATCCCTGGGCACAGCTGGCCAACTTCCTGGCAGGACACCGAAGTTGCCAGGAGTGGCAGGTGGCAGGAGCCCACTTCAGGGTTGGGCACACACTCTCCCCTATTCTTCTTTCTTATTATGGCACCCTCCTCCTTCTTAGCTTCTAGAGAGGCAGGAAGGAACAGTTTGAGAGTGCTATCAGAGGCAATCCTCAGGCTTATGCCAGGAGCAGATTATGCCAATGAGGGTGGCAGCTCCCCAGGGGGGAGGGCAGTGGCATGGAGCCACCTATGTAGTAGGGTCCAAGGCAGGCATCTCTGTCAGCAGCTACTGCTGAAGCGAGCTTCCTTTATAGAGTCTGAGGATTCCCATAAGAGACCAAGCTGGGCTAAGCAGGCCGGTGCCAGCCATAGGAAAGAAGCTGGAAAGGCTAGAGGAAAGAGAGGGATGAGGGATGGAATCCCAGGACCGTAGACTTTTAAGACTGAGAGGCACCTTATGGATCACATACAGATGTTTCTCTCATTTGAGGAAACTGAGTCCCAGAAAGAGAGAACTTAATCAAAGTCACTCAGCAGGCAAGGCTCAGACTAGAAACATCTTATGACTCTTAGTCAATCAATAAACATTTATGTTTTAATTTTATTTTAATTTTTATTTATTTTAATTAAAATTTAATTTATTTTTTATTTTATTTTAATTTAATCTCATTTTAATTTAATTTTAATTAAAAAAAAACTCTCACCTTCCATCTCAGAGTCATTACTGTGTATTGGTTCCAAGGCAGAAGAGTGGTCAGGGCTAGGCAATGAGAGTTAAGTGACTTGCTCAGGGTCACCCAGCTAGGAAGTGTCTGAGGCTAGATTTGAACCCAGGACCTCCCATCTCTATGCTTGGTGCTCAATCCGTTGAGCCCCTAGCTTCCCCCTCAATAAATATTTATTAAGCACCTACTTATGCCAGTTTTTGTATTAGCTGCTGGAGATACAAAGCCCAAAGTGTGACAGTTCCTGCCCTCTGGGAGCTTACATTATAATGAAGGATATACAACACCCAGAGGGGAATGGTGACCCCAAAGGGGACCAGTCAAGGGATGGCCAGCAGAATTGTTTCCTAGGCCAAAGATCTTCCCATTATGCCAAGTAGCCTCTTGTTACTCTACTGTTCCATAGCTATTAGTCTCCTATGCCTCCAGGGTCCTAGCCTTCTCCCCCATGGGCTGAAATGAGCGTCTTTTTTCAGGGTGTCCATCCGACTGCCCAGCACAAGTGGTTCCGAGGGCATTCCCTTCCGCACTGTG
Organism: Monodelphis domestica; assembly: GCF_027887165.1. NCBI lineage: Eukaryota > Metazoa > Chordata > Mammalia > Didelphimorphia > Didelphidae > Monodelphis > Monodelphis domestica. The sequence continues at coordinate 393,298,400 of NC_077230.1, forward strand.
TCTGAGTGGCTCGAGTCCATCAAGATGCACCAATACACAGAACACTTCATGTCATCCGGCTACAATGCCATCGAGAAGGTGGTGCAGATGACCAATGAGTGAGTGTCTCTCCCTGTAGCCTCAGCCCCTCATGCCTGCTTGGACCTCAGCCCTGACTTTCATTCCTAGGAATCCTGAATGGTGGGAAATCAGGCTCTCTTCTCAAGGGGGAAGCCACAGGATTTGAATCCCCAATTACCTGGCTCCATCTCAGAAACTTCCAGACTCATTTAATGTCAGAGCTTAGAAAGTCTTAGAACAAAATATCAGAGCTGAGAGGACCTTAGAACAGAATATCAGAGCTGGGAGAGACCTTAGAACAGAGAATGTCAGAGCTGGGAGAGACCTTAGAACAGAGAATGTCAGAGCTGGGAGAGACTTTAGAACAGAGAATGTCAGAGCTGGGAGAGACCTTAGAACAGAGAATGTCAGAGCTGGGAGAGACCTTAGAACAGGGAATGTCAGAGCTGGGAGAGACCTTAGAACAGAGAATGTCAGACTGGGAGAGACTTTAGAACAGAGAATGTCAGAGCTGGGAGAGACCTTAGAACAGAGAATGTCAGAGCTGGGAGAGACCTTAGAACAGAGAATGTCAGAGCTGGGAGAGACCTTAGAACAGAGAATGTCAGAGCTGGGAGAGAGCTTAGAACAGACAATGTCAGAGATGGGAGAGACCTTAGAACAGAGAATGTCAGAGCTGGGAGAGACTTTAGAACAGAGAATGTCAGAGCTGGGAGAGACCTTAGAACAGAGAATGTCAGAGCTGGGAGAGAGCTTAGAACAGAGAATGTCAGAGCTGGGAGAGACCTTAGAACAGAGAATGTCAGAGCTGGGAGAGAGCTTAGAACAGAGAATGTCAGAGCTGGGAGAGACCTTAGAACAGAGACTGTCAGAGCTGGGAGAGAGCTTAGAACAGAGAATGTCAGAGCTGGGAGAGACCTTAGAACAGAGAATGTCAGAGCTGGGAGAGAGCTTAGAACAGAGAATGTCAGAGCTGGGAGAGACCTTAGAACAGAGACTGTCAGAGCTGGGAGAGACCTTAGAACAGAGAATGTCAGAGCTGGGAGAGACCTTAGAACAGAGAATGTCAGAGCTGGGAGAGAGCTTAGAACAGAGAATGTCAGAGCTGGGAGAGACCTTAGAACAGAGAATGTCAGGGCTGGGAGAGACCTTAGAACACAGAATGTCAGAGCTAGGAGAGACCTTAGAACAGAGAATGTCAGAGCTGGGAGAGACCTTAGAACAGAGAATGTCAGAGCTGGGAGAGACCTTAGAACAGAGACTGTCAGAGCTGGGAGAGAGCTTAGAACAGAGAATGTCAGAGCTGGGAGAGAGCTTAGAACAGAGAATGTCAGAGCTGGGAGAGAGCTTAGAACAGAGAATGTCAGAGCTGGGAGAGAGCTTAGAACAGAGAATGTCAGAGCTGGGAGAGACCTTAGAACAGAGAATGTCAGAGCTGGGAGAGACCTTAGAACAGAGAATGTCAGAGCTGGGAGAGAGCTTAGAACAGAGAATGTCAGAGCTGGGAGAGAGCTTAGAACAGACAATGTCAGAGATGGGAGAGACCTTAGAACAGAGAATGTCAGAGCTGGGAGAGACTTTAGAACAGAGAATGTCAGAGCTGGGAGAGACCTTAGAACAGAGAATGTCAGAGCTGGGAGAGAGCTTAGAACAGAGAATGTCAGAGCTGGGAGAGACCTTAGAACAGAGAATGTCAGAGCTGGGAGAGAGCTTAGAACAGAGAATGTCAGAGCTGGGAGAGACCTTAGAACAGAGACTGTCAGAGCTGGGAGAGAGCTTAGAACAGAGAATGTCAGAGCTGGGAGAGAGCTTAGAACAGAGAATGTCAGAGCTGGGAGAGAGCTTAGAACAGAGAATGTCAGAGCTGGGAGAGACCTTAGAACAGAGACTGTCAGAGCTGGGAGAGACCTTAGAACAGAGAATGTCAGAGCTGGGAGAGACCTTAGAACAGAGACTGTCAGAGCTGGGAGAGACCTTAGAACAGAGAATGTCAGAGCTGGGAGAGACCTTAGAACAGAGAATGTCAGAGCTGGGAGAGAGCTTAGAACAGAGAATGTCAGAGCTGGGAGAGACCTTAGAACAGAGAATGTCAGGGCTGGGAGAGACCTTAGAACACAGAATGTCAGAGCTGGGAGAGACCTTAGAACAGAGAATGTCAGAGCTGGGAGAGACCTTAGAACAGAGAATGTCAGAGCTGGGAGAGACCTTAGAACAGAGACTGTCAGAGCTGGGAGAGAGCTTAGAACAGAGAATGTCAGAGCTGGGAGAGAGCTTAGAACAGAGAATGTCAGAGCTGGGAGAGAGCTTAGAACAGAGAATGTCAGAGCTGGGAGAGACCTTAGAACAGAGACTGTCAGAGCTGGGAGAGACCTTAGAACAGAGAATGTCAGAGCTGGGAGAGACCTTAGAACAGAGAATGTCAGAGCTGGGAGAGAGCTTAGAACAGAGAATGTCAGAGCTGGGAGAGACCTTAGAACAGAGACTGTCAGAGCTGGGAGAGAGCTTAGAACAGAGAATGTCAGAGCTGGGAGAGAGCTTAGAACAGAGAATGTCAGAGCTGGGAGAGAGCTTAGAACAGAGAATGTCAGAGCTGGGAGAGAGCTTAGAACAGAGAATGTCAGAGCTGGGAGAGACCTTAGAACAGAGACTGTCAGAGCTGGGAGAGACCTTAGAACAGAGAATGTCAGAGCTGGGAGAGACCTTAGAACAGAGAATGTCAGAGCTGGGAGAGAGCTTAGAACAGAGAATGTCAGAGCTGGGAGAGACCTTAGAACAGAGAATGTCAGGGCTGGGAGAGACCTTAGAACAGAGAATGTCAGGGCTGGGAGAGACCTTAGAACACAGAATGTCAGAGCTAGGAGAGATCTTAGAACAGAGAATGTCAGAGCTGGGAGAGACCTTAGAACAGAGAATGTCAGAGCTGGGAGAGACCTTAGAACACAGAATGTCAGAGCTGGGAGAGACCTTAGAACAGAGACTGTCAGAGCTGGGAGAGACCTTAGAACAGAGAATGTCAGAGCTGGGAGAGAGCTTAGAACAGGGTATGTCAGAGCTGGGAGAGACCTTAGAGCAGAATATCAGAGCTGGGAGGATCTTAGAACAGAATATCAGAGCTGGGAGACCTTAGAACACAAAATACTAGAGCCAGGAGGACTTTAGAATGCAGTGCCACAGTCAAAGGGATCTTCAGAATACAGGATATTAGCTGTGAAGGAACTTTAGGGGCTTTTCTAGTCATTTGCAGAAGAGGAAAGAAAGTAAAGGGCTGAGAGTGGAATGATTTGCCCAGAGTCACGGGGCTAATTCATCTTGGAGCTGAGTCCAGAACCCAGATGCTCTTGTCCCAAGTCCAGTTTCTTTCCATCTCCTCGGCTTCTCCTGTCTCCAGTCTCAGAGGCTGCCCTAGCCCACAGGGGAAGTGGTTCAGGGAACAGAGCTTGGAGCAGGGCCATGAGCAGAGGCTGTGACTGGGGAAACCGGCTTCATCTGGTTTCTGAGTTGTTTGAGGCCAGGCTTAATGCCTGCTCCCCATCCCTGAGCCCCTCCCTACCTTCCTGCCCCCTCCAAGCTATCCAGTGAAACAAAGCTTCTCTTTCCCCCCATTTCTGTTTCTTGCTTCTGCTCTCTCAGAGGTACCAAGGGAGGAGGAGGGAGACCAGATCTGTTAGGTGCTCTGGCTGTCATCATGATAGAGTGAATTCATAAGACCTGGGTTCAAATCCTGCCCCTGATACTTTTTAGCTGTGTGCTCTTGGGCAAATTACTTATGCTCTTTGGACCTCGATTTCCCCATCTGTAAAATGAGAGCAGGTTGAACTAGATGATTCCTACAATCTCTCTGAACTGTAAATTTTACCTTTTGTCCCTCTGATTCAGAACTAAAATGGTCCAGGGTCCATTCCTGGAAAATGCCTCTTTTTCTCTGTATCTCCTTTGCCTCTCGATCTCCGTCCCTGTCTCTCTGCGGCTGTCTGCCCATCTCTCTCTCTCTCTGTTCCCGTTTCCAAATTAAATTCTCTGCTCCTTCTCCCTCTAAGCTTCCCAAGTCCTGGCCAGGTTCCTGACAGCTTCAGGCTTTGGATCCTTGTCAGGACATCTTGGAGGAGTTGCGCCCTTCTCTCTGGTTTGGGGTTTGGGGGCCTTTCCCGGCATGGCATGGCCAGGCACTTGGGAACGGGGCCATGCATAGATTCCTTCTCCCTGGGGCCAGCTTCCTTTGCAGGGTGGAACCTGGTCGGGGGAGAATTCTGCTACCCCACCCCAGAAGGGGGAAAATTACCCTTCGAGGCCTTTTGGGTCTAAAAATAAATGATTATTTAAGCAGCTCAATTTCGGAGAGGTCAGAGGTCTTCATGAGAATAGGCCCCTAGCCTGGAAAACAGGCCCCAGGAGGGATCTGGAAAGCACTTGATGAGGTCAGAGGGGACCGCTAGAGTCTTGGATCCTGGATCTGGACTGGTCCACATGCTTCCTCTGGGGACACCCAGGAAAGCCACTCAAGTCATCCGCTTGACCAGGCAGCTGGAAGTGGACCCTGCTCGGTCTCAGCACTCCTTCCCCAAGGGATTGCCTGTGGTGGGAAACAGCTTGGGGTGGGGGGAGAAGGGGAGGAGACAGGCTGGGGAGACTGGGGGAGTGGAGATGGGGCAGAAAATTAGATTAAGGAGAGGAGACAGTGTTCTGGAAGAGATAGAGCTGGAGGAATATATATATATACATAATAACTTAGAATACTTAAAATTAATAATGAATAAACAGTAATATATAATATTTCCCCCACTTTTCCCAGTGAAGTAACTTCTACAGAGAGGTCCTGGGGCTGTTCGTCCAGGGGCGAGGCATCGCCTCTTTCTCTGTGCCTCAGTTCCTGCCTTTATAAAAATAAGGGGCTTAGGCTGGGTGATATCTAAGACCCCCAGTCTGACATTCTATGCTGTTAGGACTCCTTCCATCTCTGACAGGTTTCTTTGAGATCTAACATTCAATGCTTATCTTTCTCCTGATGTTCACCAGGGTTCCCCTTTTTCTTTTCTCCAAATCCTGTCTGTGAGAGGAAGAGAAACTATCCTACCTCCCTCTAATGGGGAAAAAAGACAATTCCTGTCCCAAGGAGTCAACAGAGAAAGGTTTCAAGGAAATATACCCTCCAGAAAGAATCTCCCAATAGCTCTGGGTTCTCTTTGCTAATCAATTTCCCATGAACAGTCATCACTTGGTTTGATGAGTTTGGGGTCTTTTAAAGTGAAAGTATTTCATTAAATTCAAGAAATTCTTCAAAGCTCGCCTCCCCCTCTCCTGTTTGGATAGGGCTCTGAGTAAGCCTGGAATCTCCTGACTCATTCTTCTCTGACTGCAGGGTTCTTGACCAACAACTCAAGACAAGATATAAACTTAGCTAGATCCGGGATAGGGCGATTGAGAGCAGGTCTAGAGTGGGCACCAATTCCCTAGGAAATCCAGCCCAGGGTCTAGGGATGAATAGACCCTTAGACGTGAAGTTGGAGTAGGTTTGAGGCTCCAACCTTGTCTCTGGAAAAAGAGGAGGACAAGAGTCAGGATAGCTTTCCTATAGAAATGGCATTGAAGTGCTTAGGGTAGCAAAGGTGGGGAAGTCAGGAGCATTCAAGAAAGAGCATCTGGATCCTTGTTACTTGTCTCCATCACATAAACGTCTCAGAATATCTAAACTAAAAAAAAATCACCTTAGAATGTGGAATGTCAGAACTGAGAAGAACCTTAGAACATAGAATGTCAGAGCTCAGAAGAACCATAGAATATGGAAATTCAGAGCTTGGAGGGAATCTAAAATTCTGTTTTATCCATTTCCCTCATTGTACAAAAGAGGAGACCCATGGATGAGAAATCATGTGACCCAAATCACCCAGACTTTGCCCTGCTCATCACCATGATGGTTGGACCAAGAGGACCTTTAAGTCACTTCTTAGTCTATGATTGTGATTCCATCAATAGGAAGTTCAATTCATTTAGAGAATTATTTATGAAGCCCCAACTGTGTATAAAGATCTCTATTCTAGGCACTAGGAGATACACTCCATTTAGACAAAGCAGACTCCCCTCCCTAATGTGTGTCATGACTCTGGAATCAGAGGACCTGGGTTCAAATCTCATCTCTGAGGCTTCCTTCCTGTGTGACTCTGGGGAAGTCACTTCACCTCAGTTTCCTTATCTGTAAAATGAGAGCATGGAACAAGTTGGTCCCTAGAATTCCTTCCAGCTCTAGATACAGGTTCTGAGAAGATCCCTGCCAACAGTTCTTTCTAAATAGCGGTAATTGCATTTAGGAAAGGAGTGGCATGTATTCTGAGGCCTTGGTTTTCCTCTAGGAAGGCAACTGTAGTTCTGGGATGGGACAGGCCACCCTTAACCTTAGATCTTCTCTGTCCTCAAGTCTGGGTCTGCTTTTCTCTGCTCAGCACATCTCTCTGGTAGCTCCCAAAGCCTGTGGGAAAATCATGTCTTAAGAGATGCAAATAGAAGCAAATACCATATAATTAGCTCCTTTAACGACCCAGAGACTGGTCCCATAAAAACTTGGGTGTTTTCATCTGTTTGGGGCTGGTGGGTGATGATGGCGGCAGGGGAGTCTAACAAAGACCATAATAAAAGATCTTCTCTTGGGGTTTGGGGGAGCATGGGCAGGTTTGTACATGGGGGGAGGGAAAAACAGGAATACGGAGAGGGGGGGAGCTGGGAGAAGGCCAAGACCCTTTTGGGAAGATGAAGAGTTACAGCCGATCATTCATAGGGAACTAGACTGTTGAGTTTTCCAGACCAAGACCTGAGTATCTCTGGGAGCCTGGGTGATGAGCCAGGGGTCTTTTTTCTATGTCTTCTGTCTCCCTGTATAGGGGCTAGAGGGAAATGCCCCAGGGAGAAACTGGGAAGCTTTGTTGCTCCTGTTAAGTGCTCTGAGGTCACTGGATAGAGTGAAGGCAAGTTGGGGAGACACTGAGACTCATTCTGGGAAACCACGCCTTGAGTGGTGACATCTAGGGGTGGAAGGGCTTGGGCAACTCCCTTGGGCATCCCCTGCTTTGGGCCACCAGTCATCCCAGCCACATAAGGAGACATTCAAATAATTCTCCCTCCCATCCCTCCAAGTTTCTCCCAGTTTGTTATTCAGTAGAAATAGCTATCTGAAATCAGTGTTGGTGATCACTGAAGGAGCCCAAATGATGCCACTTCCCCTCATCCAAAGAATAATGGGGTTTGACTAGATATTCTCTAAGATTCCTTCTAGTTCTGACATTTTCTATTCTACAACCCCTTCCATCTCAAATAATCTGCCTTCCATGGTCCCTTCCAGCTCAGAAGTTCTATTTCTTCTATGTTCAAAGGTCCCACTGAGCTTCAACGTTCAATGTTCTAAGGTCTCTCCAAGCTCTGACATTCTATATTCTAAGGTTCTTCTAACCTCTGACATTTCATGTTCTAAGGGTCCCACCTGGCTCCAACATTCTGAGTTCTAAGGTCTCTCCAGGGTTTGAATTTCTCTGCTTAAAGGTTCCTTCCATATGTAACACTGCATTGTAAGGTTCCTCTAGGCTTTGAGACTCTCCTTTCTGAAGGTTTGCTGTTCTATGGTCTAAGGTCTCTCCTGGCTCTGACATACATCCTTTGTTCTGAGTTCTCTTTCACCTCCAGCATTCTTTATTTTAAGACTCTTGTGCCAACTGTGATTCTCTAAGACCTCTTCCAGCTCTGACATTATGGGCTCTAAAATCTCTCCTGGTTCTAAAGGTCTATGGTTCTCTGTGGTACCATAACACTCCCTCTCTCCCTCCCACAGGTCCCTTACCTTACCTCTCCCCCTCCCTCTACTCCCAACCTCCACCTCCCTCCCACAGCTCCCTAAATCCTCCTCTTGCCCTCCAGTTCCCACTTCTCCTTCTCTTCCAAACCTTCCTTCCCTCCTTCCCTCCCTCCAGTCCCTAACTCTCCCTCCTTCCCTCCCTCCAGTCCCTAACTCTCCCTCTCTCCCTCCCTCCTGAACAGCGACATCAAGAGAATCGGGGTCCGCCTGCCTGGCCACCAGAAACGAATTGCCTACAGCCTCCTGGGTCTTAAGGAGCAAGTGAACACCGTGGGGATCCCCATCTGAGTGGAGCTACCCAGTGTAGGACCGGAGGATGGGCCCAGGGAGGAAAGATGTTCCTGTGCCCCGCAACCCCTCCATTCTCCTCCACAAATGGAAAATACTTGAAGAAACTCAGAATGAAAACAAACCATGGCCTCCTCCCTCCTGGAGGAAAACTGGCTGCTACGTAAGGAGAGGGCTTCGCCATCTTCCGGGCCTCTGCATTATTTTCCTGGACCCTGGGCGCTCTCTTCGTCAGACACAGGAAGTTCCTCATGGATGCCGCCCGGGCTTCAATGTACAAGGGCTTCCTAACCCCTTGCTTGGGGTGTCTGATGCCCCTCCGCCAGGCCGGATTACTACTGGCGCAACAGCCTGTTTGAGGCTTTTCTTCAGACTGGTTCTGTGTCTCTGAGAAAGGGCCTCGACCTTGATGGGCATCAAGCACTTAAATGTATCTATCTTTGGGGAAAACAAACCCATTGACTCTTGTGGCATTTTCAAAACTGCTTTGTGGGCTTTTTTTGCCCATAAGGCAGTGGGGAGGGGGTGGTCCAGGTCTCGACCATCACCATGGGGGAAAGGTACCCCATCCCCATTCACTCTTTATAAGAGAACAGAGCCTGAACTCTTGAAAAGTTAAAAACCCAAACAGCACCATGGAGACCAGACCGCAGACGGATAGACAAACCGACTGAGGAGCCTGGGTATCCCTCTTCCTCGTCCTCTCCCATTCTCTGTAATTTGGACCATCCCTTCCCACTTTCCTCTCATTCTCCAGCCCAAAGTCCTGTTTGGCTGTCGCCTAGAAAGTTTTCATTGGGTAGTATTTTTATTTTATATATTTTGTACTTCATAGAGAGTGTGTTTGTGTGGGACCCTGCTGGGGGTGGGGGGAGACAGTGGGGGGATGGGAGGGTCCTATTTCTGACATTCCTGAGTCTGGGAGGAAACAGGCTGGCCAGGCTGCACAGTCAGATGCTCTGACTTCCGAGGGATGGTCTTCCTTTTCCTCCCTCTCCGTTTATTCCGGCCTCCTGCCTTACTCCCCTCAATGATGGTCACTAGTCTGTCAGTGTTAATCTTTGCAAGGTTGATGTTTTATGGGTTATTTTTTTTTGGTGACATTAATTTATTATTTTTTATATTTATTGTTAGAAATTAATTATTTCTACATTGAATTAAAGTTGCGATTGGTTTCCAAATATGCCTTTGGTGTGTGTGGTTTTTTTTTTTTTGTTGTTGTTGTTCATTGAGCATCTGGATCTTGGAAATGAATCTCCTAAGTGTGCAAATAGAAATTTTCTACACCTGAACTACATTTACCCAGCATCCTTTTATTTACGTACGGAGGCTTAGAAGGCAAATTTGGCTGAGATCCATGCTGCAGGGCTCTTTTTGAGCTTGGGTTTTTGGTAAAGCTCGACAGGTGTGGGTCTCTGGCTCTGTGCTCTGCTCACTTGACTGAAACCTTTTCTTACTCATTTTATTATCATTAAATCCTATATAAGAAATACTTTGAGCATTTATTCATTTTTAATCTCACTTAAGATAAGGAGGTATTAAGGTAGGATTTGGGGTAAGGGAAATACAAGAGGAAAACATAAATAAATCTGCTTTATTGTTTGGAAAGGGAAAGGAATAAGGGTTCAGGGATCTACTTAGTCTTATTTTAAAACTAACTAAACTATGTTACTAAACTAAAACCTTAACTTCCCAAATATCCCAATCTCACAGCAGGAGTCCAAAATCAAATAGAGCCAGGATCTTTTGTTGTTAAATGTCCAAGTAAGACTGATGCTGCCAGCAGTCAGATACAGGAAAAAAAATCCTTCCTCAGTTTGATCACAAGGAAAATCTCTTCAAGCCTTCATCTTCAGGAGAGAAGGAAGTCAGTTGGGCAGATAGAATCTTCACCTAGATCCTTCAGGCTCCCTCCCATGTGACCTGGTCACATGCCACTGTCAATCATTCCTAAGTTTGCATTTTTTCAGTTTTTGCACAGTTTTTCAAATTGCAAACCTTTTTATCCTTATTCACAGAGGGCAGCAGGATTCAGAGGAAAGAGGAATGGATTTGAAGTTAGATGATCTGGGTTCAAATCCCAGCTCCACCTCTGGTTATCTAAATGACTTTGAGCAAGTTGTACCCCTTTGGTCTCAGTAATCTGTATCTGTTTGTAAAATGAGGGTTTGGGGTCAAATTCATTCATTCATTTGATTGAGTATTTACCAAGTGCCTTCTATGTCCTAGACCACTGAGCTAGGTGCTAGGAATAATAAAGGAAGATATAATAACATGGGAAAGATAAAAATAAAATAATCCCTGCCCTCAAGGAGCCAACATTCTATTTAGGGGAGAGAAAGGGAATAGGGGACATAGAAGCTAAATACAAAATATAAACAGAGGGAAGCTAGGTGGCTCAATGTGTGGAAAGCTAGGTCTAGAGACAGGAGGTCCTGGGTTCAAATCAGTCCTTAGACATTTCCTAGCTGTGTGACCTTGAACAAGTCAATTAGTCCCAACGGATGGGTCCTTACCAGTCTTCTGCCTTGGAACCAAAACACAACATTGATTAGAAGTTGAAAGGAAAGGGGGCAGCTGGGTAGCTCAGGGGATTGAGAGCCAGACCTAGAGACAGGAGGTCCTGGGTTCAAATCTGCCCTCAGACAATCCCTAGCTGGGTAATCTTGGGCAGGTCACTTAACCCCCATTGCTAAGCCCTTATTACTCTTCTGCCTCTGAACCAACATATAGTTAAAAGAAATTGAAAGGTAAGAGTTTGAAAAAAAAAAGAAAATATATACAAAGTAATTCCCTAGCACTAATATTGGAAGGAAGCCAGTGCTCATAAGAGGACAAAGTGAAAAGGGAGTGTGTTCTAAGCATGGGGCACAGCTTGGGCAAAGCAAGGAGGTTGGAACTAATATATGGGGGAGCCATCAAATAAGTCAGTTTATTTGGCTCATAGGTACATACATGCAGGGGAGTAGTGTGTGTACCAAGCCTAGAAACGAAGACTGGAGCCAGATTGTCAAAGGCTTTAAAGACCAGAGGGAAGAGTTGGCATTTTATCTTGGAGACAGAAGGGAACCATTGGAGTTTCTTGAGCAGAGGAGTGACAGAATCAGACCAGCGTTTCAGGCAGAGGAATTTTTTTTTTTAATTCTTACTTTCTATGCTAGTAACAACTCGAAGACAGACAAGCAGCAAGGGCTGGGCAATGGGGCGTATTCATTTGACAACTGGGTGGTGAAGAGGTTGTAGGGAGGAGAGACCAGAGGCAGGAACTTTTCATAAAGGAGATTGCTACAATCTAGGCTGGGGGTACAGAGGAGAGCAAAGGGGATGGGGGAGATCTATTATGGAAGAGCCCCACTGTCCCATTCCCCTGTACCCCAAGCCCAGTGAGCTTTGAGGAGGGATCCTCGATACATACTTCTAGTTACTCTGGGACGTGGTGATGGGTGCTCTGAGATAAGAGCTCCAGCCCCCCCAGCCCCTCTGTAGGATGTCACCTTCCTACAGCAGGTGCCCCCTTGCTGCCCAATCTCCTAGGACAGTTTGATGGCGGGAGAGCACTACAGTCAGTCTTCCATTGCCAGCATCAGTGCCCTTTGGGGAGCTCACTGTCTTGTACTCCTATGCTAAGCCAAGAGGGACCAGGACAAGCTCCTAGCTTCCACTTCCTCCTTTCATCTCAAGGAATTCAGACCTCATAGAAATGATCTGATCCAACCCTGCTCTATTCAACTGAATTCAATTCAATTTAGTTAGGGGAAGGTTTTGAGTTTGGGGGTCCCAGTCCAAGTCCTGGCTTTGCCATGAATTACTTGTGTGACTAGGGACAAATTACTTCCTCTCTGTGGGTCTCCTAAGATGAGGGGCGAACAAGATGCTTTCCAAGGTCTTGGCCAGCCCTGAAAGCCCATGTTCATTTTCCAAACCACTTTTTTTTTCTTTCCAAAGCATCATTTAAATTCCTTCTGTGCAGTATCCTCAGTTTTTCCTCCATGTAAAATGGGACAATGACCTTTGAACACCATTTACCTCACTGGTTGGTTTGCCTCAGTTTCCTCATCTGTAAAATAAGCTGGAGAAGGAAATGGCAAACTACTCCAGAATCTTTGCTGTGTGACAGTCAGTTGACCCTGTTTGCCTCAGTTTCCTCATCTGTAAAATGAGCTAGAGAAGGAAATGACAAACTGTTTTAGTATCTCTGCCAAGAAAACTCCAAATGAGGTCCCAAAGAGTCAGATAAGACTGAGATGATTGAACTTGACATGGGAAGGACTTTAAATGCCAGACTTGTTTGAACTTTATCTTAGAGGGATGATCTGGTCTGGGGCTTGACTCTAGAGCAGTGGTGGGAGTGGGCAGCTGAGGTCAGCCTCCTATCTTTGCCTCTGTTGCATGGTCTCTGCTAGCTGGGTCCTTGGGAGTGGGAGGAGGGCCATATCTCTTTGGGGAAGCAGCTCAGGAATAGAATTGGCCCCCCCTTTGCCTCCCTAGACCAGTGTAAACACTTAATGAAGGCTTGTTGACTTAATACAAGTCAGGAATTGGGCCTCCAGCTCTCCAGGCCCATTTCTGGGGTTTCTCTTACAAAAGCATTTCTTAGCATTTTCCCAGCTTCCCCAGCTTCCTTCAAGTCCCAGCTAACCTAAAGCAATCCAAAGTCTACCCTACAACCACAGAGAAGGGGGGGAGGGCGCCGCAGGAGAAGAGGGGATGACACCAGCATAAGTCAGAGCAGGAAGGACCTGAGGGTGGTACCATATAAGGATTCTTTCTTTCTTTCTTTCTTTCTTTCTTTCTTTCTTTCTTTCTTTCTTTCTTTCTTTCTTTCTTTCTTTCTTTCTTTCTTTCTTTCTTTCTTTCTTTCTTTCTTTCTTCCTTTCTTCCTTTCTTCCTTTCTTCCTTTCTTCCTTTCTTCCTTCCTTCCTTCCTTCCTTCCTTCCTTCCTTCCTTCCTTCCTTCCTTCCTTCCTTCCTTCCTTCCTTTCTTTCTTCCTTTCTTTCTTTCTTTCTTTCTTTCTTTCTTTCTTTCTTTCTTTCTTTCTTTCTTTCTTTCTTTCTTTCTTTCTTTCTTTCTTTCTTTCTTTCTTTCTTTCTTTCTTTCTTTCTTTCTTTCTTTCTTTCTTTCTTTCTTTCTTTCTTTCTTTCTTTCTTTCTTTCTTTCTTTCTTTCTTTCTTCCTTCCCTTCCTTCCTTCCTTCCTTCCTTCCTTCCTTCCTTCCTTCCTTTCTTCCTTTCTTCCTTTCTTTCTTTCTTTCTTTCTTTCTTTCTTCTTCTTTCTTTCTTTCTTTCTTTCTTTCTTTCTTTCTTTCTTTCTTTCTTTCTTTCTTTCTTTCTTTCTTTCTTTCTTTCTTTCCCTCATCTTCTGTCTTAGAATCAATATTGTATATTGGCTTCCAGGCAGAAGAGCAATCAGGGCTAGGCAATGGAGGTTAAGTGACCTGCCCAGAGTCACACAACTAGGAAGGGTCTGAGATCAGAATTGAATCCAGGACCTCTCATCTCTAGTCCTGGCTTTTAATCCACTGAGCCATCCAGATGCCCCCATATGACAATTTCTTTAAGCAGTCAAGGATGTTGGGAAGGCCAAGAGTGGAGGGAAGAACATAAGGACCAAGTATCTGAAGGGCTGCCCTGGGGACCATTGACTTTAGCCATTAACAGACTTTAGAGTTCGTCAGCTAGGGATCACAACGGATAAAGCATCAGGCCTTGAGTTGGGAAGACCTGGGTTCAAATTTGGCCTCACTGTGTGATCATGGGCAAGTCACTCAATTCTGATTGCCTAGCCCTTGATACCAAGATAAGAGGTAAGGATAGGCAGAGAGAGACAGAAAGATAGAGTCAGAGAAAGAGAGAGAGACAGAGACAAAGATAGAGAGAGAGAGAGAGACTCAGAGACACAGAGAGATAGAGAGAGGAAGAGACAGAGACAGACACACACACAGACACAGAGAGAAGAGACAGACAGACAGACAGACAGACAAAGAGAGAAGAGAGAGAGATTTTAGAATCTACTTCCTTTACCCAGAGGCCAGAGAGATTCATTTGTCCAAAGTCACACACATAGTGAGTGGAGATTTGAACCCAAACACTCTGACTCTAAACTCAGTCTTCTGTCCTTCTAACTGAGATGCTGAGAATCTGTGGTAAGCCAGCTTTTGAGCTAGCCTAATTTACCTATCATGGAGCCCAATGCTACCTTACTCATGTGATGGAGGACACAGTGGGTTTATTATCAGAAGTGGAAGGAGCCCTGGAGACCATCTACCCCAATCCCCTCATTTGATAGATAAGGAAACAGACCCAGGGAAGGGACCAGGACTAGAACCCAGGGCTCCTGCCAGGGCCACACTCTCTTCTTCATCATATACCCCGCAATGTGCCTGGTTGGCCCCTTACAAGGGGAGAGGGAACAGCAATGGCCCAAGGGCATTCACCCTTCTTTTTTTAAACCCTTATCTTCCATCTTAGAATCAATACTAAGTATTGGTTCCAAGGTAGAAGAGCTGTAAGAGCTAGGTAATTGGGGTTAGTGACTTACCCAGGACTTCATGTCTCCTGTTGCTCTATCCACTGTGTTACCTAGCTCTCCCCTTTTCTTAAACCCTCACCTTCTGTCAATTCAAAGGAAGAAAAGCACCCTCTTCCTTTTTCTTAGAATCGTGGATCTAAGGACAGCTAGTGGATGCAATGGGCTTGGAATCAGGAAGGCTCATTTTCATGAGTTCAAATCCAGCCTCAGACACTAGTTGTATGACCCTGGATAAGTCACTGAACCCTGTTTGCCTCAGTTTCCTCATCTGTCAAATGAACTGGAGAAGGAAATGGCAAAACATTCCGGTATCTTTGTCAAGAAAACTCCAAATGGGGTCATAAAGAGTCAGATATAACTAAACAACAATAAATGACGCTAAGCCCCTCATTTTACAGATGAGGAAACAAGACTCAGAAAGGGGAATAGACTTAACCAACTAATAAATGGGTAGTAAGAAGCAGTGATAGAATTTGAACCCAGACCCTCTGACTTCAAATCCAGGGCTTTTCCACTTCACAAATGTAATCTCAGCTGGGAAGTAGGCCCACCTTAGTTTCAGAGTTTAGGTTGTAAAATATGTCAATTCAAATTTTCATGGTGCCTTAAGGTATATAATATACTTTTACCAAAGTCCTCAGGTCACGCTGGCTCCATATTACCTGGGGAAACTGAGGCACTGAGTGACTTGATTATTGCCAGACAGCCAAGTCATTTTTGGGTCTGCTAGAGATGGTGTGATTCTCAGACCAGGACTCTTTCTCTGTATACACCCCAGCTGCTTGCCTGTTACTGCAGCAGGACTGGAGAGGTAGGGTGTGACTGGGCAGGCCTGGCAGAAGCAGGCTTTGGCTGGCAGCCCAATTAGGCGTCAAAGTGTACAGGAGGGAGGTCGGGTGGAGCTGGAAGCCTGGGCATGGTTTCCAAACCTGCTCTGCTGGCCCTGGGACTCATCCCTCTCCCGTTAGTGGGAGGGAAGGCCTTGTGTTCTAAGCTGGGCTCCA
>NC_077230.1:393314125-393371625 GCF_027887165.1 Monodelphis domestica
AAGCTGGGCTCCAGGAGGCCTTCCGGGTTGACAGCATGTGTCTCCTATCAGTGGGTTGGTCCACCTAGGCCCGGGGATTAACCGAGACCACTTGTACAACCAGCCTGGCTTCCCACAGGAATCTGGGCCAAGAGGGCACCAGGAGGCCAGGACCAGAGCCTGTTCCCATAGAGGCTGCTGATGACACAACCAAACCCAGGGATAAACAGCAACCAGGGACCCTGGGGTTCAAATCTGGCCTCAGATATGTCCTAGCTATGTGACCCTGGACAAGTCACTTAACCTCTATCACCTAGCCCTGACCATTCTTCTGCCTTGTAACTGATATATAATATTGATTCTAAGACAGAAGGTAAGGGTTAAAAAAACACTCACATGCACAAAAATCAGCAACCAGGGACCTTGGGGTCAAGGTTTTACATAAAGAACTGGGAGATCCACTTCAGTGATTGGCCCCATTCCGCCATATTGCTTTGGTCAGTCTTCAAAGTGCAGAGGATCTTAGGAGCATCTGGTCCATTCCCCTCTTTTCCAGAGAGGGAAACTAAGATCAGAAGGGAAAAGGACTTCCTTAATGTCCTCTATAAGGCAGCAAGGCTTTAATTCAACCCTGTATCCCTACTCCAAGCTCCCTTACGTTGGATCATGTGGCACCATATTGGTTCAACTTAGCCTGCTGAAATTGGCCTCATTGGATATGAGTTTGAATCCAACTCTTTGGTTATTTATTGCCTGGATGTCCTTGGACAGTCTTTGTTCCCTTAGCTGTAAGATGAGGGAGTTAAGGATGTCTAAGTGGATGTCTAGATGGATGACTAAGTTCTAGTGGTTTCCTCTCTACTCCATATGTATCTTATACATATACCTATTAGTGTATATGCTGCCCCCTCCAATTAGAATGTATGTTTCTTGAAGGCATAGCCTATTTTTAAATTTTAAATAAAAAATACAATTTTTAAAGTTTAAATTTAATTTTAAATTTAAACATTTCAAATTTAAATATTTAAGCTTAATTTTACATTTAAATAATTTAAATATTTAAATTTTAAATAATTTCATTTCATTTTAAATTTAATCAATTTAAAAGAATATTTTAATTTTCACAATTTTAAATTTAAACAATTTAAATTTAATTTTAAATGTAATTTTCTTTAAATTTTACAATTTAATTTTAATTAAAAAATTTGCTTAATTTAAAAATATCCTCAGGACTTAGCACAATGTCTGACAAAATAATAACTGTTTAATGCTTGTTGAGGAGTCAATATGTTTGTATTTGATTATCTGGGTATATGCTGGATCTCTCCACTAGAATGTACACCCCCTGAGGGCAGGATTTGCTCTAACTTCTTTGCATCCCCAGCTCTTAATACAGGCCTGGCACATAAGAAGTGATTAATACTTGCTCTGTATATCTGATCTCAGAGTTGGACTTCACAGAGGCCACTTACTGGAACCCCTTCATTTTACAGAGGAGGAAACTGAGAGTGGCTCCCCAAAGTCATATAAGTAGGAAGTGGCAAGGCTGGCATTCCAAGCCAGCCCCTCCGATTTCCTCCAAACCCTCCAAATAGTGCTTTTCCCACTGGATCATGGGCAGAGGTGTGCTGAGCTGGGGGTGCTCCCCAAGAATGGAGGGCAACAGAGAGATCCTTATACAGTGGATCAAAGGCAACTGGAATAGGCCTGGGGGCAGAGCAGGTTTTCCCCCACCCACCTCTCAAACCCTAGGCAGGATGAGAACCAGTGCCATGGCAATGAAACAGGGTGAGAAGGCCGCTGTGGGAGGTATGGGTGCCAGGGCCCAGGGTGTGCAGAATTCTTCATCTTAAGCTGGGTTCCTTCATCTGCAAAATGGGGTGTAGCCTTCCCTCCCCCCTCCCCACCCTCTCTGCTTCAGGGCTACAATGGGCCTTTGATGGCCCCACATGAAAGTTTCTGCTATAGACCAAGGTGCTAATTAACCTGGTTCTCCTAGCAGCCTTCCTCCCTTCCTCCCTCCCTCCTCCAGCGGTTCTGGAACTGATCCGGCAATTAAAATACAATTCTATTAGGCACTGTGTTATTATTCTTTTTTTTAATTAATTAGTGAATCTGAATCAATGGGGGGAGTTGGGGCTGGAGAGAAGTTAAGTGATACCTTAAATGAATATGGGATCCACACCCTGCATTAGTCTGGAGTTGGGACCAGGGTGCCCAAGGGGCTGGGTATCTTTCTGGGCTGAGGAATGTGGGCCCTGGATTATCGAATTCTAGACTTTGGTCTAAGACTTGACTTAAGCAGAAGAGTCACCCTGGCACAGTGACACACTGAAAAGAGTGAAGAGATTTGGGTTTTAGATTATGAGACTACAGAAGATCTTTCTACTCTGTGCCTCCACTTCCTCATAGTTGACATTAGATGATATCCAAGGTCTTCTCCCTCTAAGATCATAGAAGTTCGTTTTTTAAACTCTTACCTTCTGTCTTAGAATCAATACCGTGTTTTGGTTCCAAGGCAGAAGTGGTAAGGGCTAAGCAATGGGGTTCAGGTGATTTGCCCAGGGGCACACAGCTTGGAAATGTATGAGGTCAGTTTTGAACCCAGGACCTCCCATCTCCAGGCCTGGCATTCTATCCTGAGTCATCTAACTGCCCCTCCTAGAAGGTTTTGATATTTTATGGTCTAAGATTTCTTTTAGTCAAGGCATTCTGTATCCTTGGATCCCTTCCAGCTCTGGCATTCTGTATCATAAGGCGAACCTCTCTGCATGAACAAATAATGTCATTCCATCTCATTTCTTCCAGCCGATTGCCCCTTCTATCTTTCCCACTCTTTGTTGCTTGTCTTCAATCTCTTTACCATCTGCTGGCTGCTTCCCTATTACACAAGTGTGTCCATGTCTCTCACAGTCAAAAACTCTCACTTGATCCAATCATCCTCATTCCTATAGATCTTCTCCCTTTTGTGGCTTAACTCCTCTCCTCTTTCCTTTCATTCTCTTCATAACTTAGCAGCCTGGCTTCCAAAATCATTGTTCAGCCAAACCTGCCCCTCCGTAAAGTTACCATTGATTTAGATGATTAGCAGATCCAATAGCCTTTTCTGTCTTCATCTTCCTTGACTTCTCTATAGCCTTTGACACGGCTGGCCACTCTCTCCTCCTTGATACTGTCTTCTCTAGGTTTTCATGACACCACTCTCTCTTGGTTTTCCTGCTTCTCAGACTATTCCTTCTCAATCTCGTTGCAGGATCTTTATCCAAGCCATGTCCCACTAACTGTGAGTATCCTAAGGGCTCTATCTTCTCCTCTCCTCTCCTCTCCTCTCCTCTCCTCTCCTCTCCTCTCCTCTCCTCTCCTCTCCTCTCCTCTCCTCTCCTCTCCTCTCCTCTCCTCTCCTCTCCTCTCCTCTCCTCTCCTCTCCTCTCCTCTCCTCTCCTCTCCTCTTCTTCTTCTCTTCTCCTCTTCTCTTCTTTCCTCTCCTCTCTTCTCCTCCCCTCCCTTGCCCTCCTCTCCTCTCCTCATCTCCTCTCTTCTCTTCTCTCTTCTTCTTTCTTCTCTTCTCCTCTCCTCTTCTTCTTCTCTTCTCCTCTCCTCTTTTTCTTTCCTCTCCTCTCTTCTCCTCCCCTCCCTTGCCCTCCTCTCCTCTCCTCATCTCCTCTCTTCTCTTCTCTCTTCTTCTTTCTTCTCTTCTCCTCTCCTCTTCTTCTTCTCTTCTCCTCTCCTCTTTTTCTTTCCTCTCCTCTCTTCTCTTCTCTTCTCTTCTCTTCTCTTCTCTTCTCTTCTCTTCTCTTCTCTTCTCTTCTCTTCTCTTCTCTTCTCTTCTCTTCTCTTCTCTTCTCTTCTCTTCTCTTCTCTTCTCTTCTCTCCTCTCTTCTCTCCTCTTCTCTCCTCTTCTCTTTCCTCCTTCTATAATGTTTCATTGGTGATCTCATCAGCTTCCCTGGGTTCAGTTATTCTTTATGTTGAGACTTCTCAAATCTATTTATCAAACCCTAATCTCTCTGCTGACCTCTAGTCTTTCATCTCCAACTGCCTATTGAACATTTTGACTGGACATCTTATATTTGACAATGGAATTCATTCTTTTCCCCCAAACCCTCCCCTCTTCTTAACTTCTCTATTACTAGCAAGGGTACTCTCACCCTCCCAGTGACCCCAGGCTCAAAACCTAGTTGTTTTCTTTGACTTCTCAGTCTCTATCAGCATCCATATCCCATCTGCTGTTGAGGTTTGCATCCTTTGTGTTATCTTTCCAATATCTTGCCTTCTCTCCTCTGACACTGCCACCACCCTGGTTGAAAGTCCTCATCACTCCATGCTTGGACCATGTCTGGTCAGTCTCAATGAATGCCTGAAAAATTTCCCCTTTCACCTGATTATACTGATATTCCCAAGCAGAGGTCCAACCATGTCAATCCCTCCTCCACCCACTCATTTAATAAACTCCAATGGCATCCTATCAGTTCCAAGATCAAAAACAAAATCCTCTGCTTGGCATTCAAGGCTCTTCATAATCCCCTGCCAATTAATCTTTTTTTTTTTTTAAACCCTTACCTCTATCTTGGAAGCAATACTGTGTACTGGTTCCAAGCAGAAGAATGGATTTGCCCAGGGCCACATAACTAGGAAGTGTCTGTGGTCACATTTGAGCCCAGAACCTTCCATCTCTAGAACTGGCTCTCAGTTCAAGAGCCACCTAGTCACCCCACTCTCATCCACCTTTCCAGACTTCTTATACCTCTGGGCATTTTCACTGCTCGTCTTCCAAGTTTGGAATTCTTTCCTTCTTCATCTCTACCTCTTGGATTTCCTGGCTAACTTCAAGTCCCAGCTAAGATTTCATCTTTTACAGGAAGCCTTTCCTGATTCCCCTTGGGACTATTATCTTCCTCCTATTGATTATCTCCAATAGAGCTTATTTGGGTGTAGTGGTTGGCATGTCATCTCCCCCCATTAGACTGTAAATTCCATCTTTTTTCCTTTCTTTGTATTTATCCTTAGCATTTAGTAATAGTGCCTGCACCTAATAGGTGCTTAATAAATGTTGATGGACTAACTTTCTGGAGGTCCCTGATACCATTTAAGTGGGTCTATGAGGTCCAAACTATTTTTATTTTTAAAAATTAATTCATTTTTTACCAGTTACATGGAAAAACAAATTTCCACTCAAGTTTTCTGAAGTTCTGATTCAAATTATCTCCATCCTTTCTTTCTTCCTTACTCCTGCAAACTATTTTTATATAAAGGATAGAAGGGAGGGAAAGAAGGAAGGAAGAAAGGAAGGGAGGAAGGGAGGGAGGGAGGAAGGAAGGAAGGAAGGAAGGAAGGAAGGAAGGAAGGAAGGAAGGAAGGAAGGAAGGAAGGAAGGAAGGAAGGAAGGAAGGAAGGAAGAAAGGAAGGAAAGAAGGAAGGAAGGAAGGAAGGAAGGAAGGAAGAAGGAAGGAAGGAAGGAAGGAAGGAAGGAAGAAGGAAGAAAAGAAGGAAGGAAGGAAGGAAGGAAGGAAGGAAGGAAGGAAGGAAGGAAGGAAGGAAGGAAGGAAGGAAGGAAGGAAGGAAGGACGTATTTCAGGCACAATGCTAAATACTTTACAAATATAATTTCATTTATTCCTTACAATTCTATTACTACCTCCACCTGTAGTTTAATTTATAATATGTTAATAACTATCAAGAGGCTAAGCCACATAAACAAAAGTTTGAGGAGTGTCTTCACTAATCTTTAAGAGTGTAAAGGGGTCCTGAGAGCACAAAGTTTGTTCAAGGTGCCCTGGAAGCCTGACATCTTGTGTTCTAAAGTCCCTTCTAATCCCAGCATTCTGTGCTCTCCTATCTCTTCCGATTCCAACAAACAGTCCTCTGTGGCCTCTTCTCGACCTGACACTGTGTTCTGAGGCTACTTCTGGCTCTGATAGGCTGAGCTGGGGAGTCTCTTCCAGTTTTCCTACTCCGAATTGGAGAGTTTGGGGGGCTCCAACATTTTCTGCCAGAATGAGTGAGTTCTACCTTAAACTGAGTTCAGGTGGGAGTCGGTCCATTCCACCTTAAGCCCTGCAGGGCCCAGGCAGGCAGCGGTCTCCCTGGCTCCATATGGCAGCCATCCTCCCTAGCCCGGCAGCCTGCCTCTCCTTCCTGCTCCAGCTTTCTGCAGCCAAACCATCTGAGCTAATCACTGTCAGCAGAACTCAGCGTGAATTTTCTGGGAACCCGTCGGGGCTCGGCCTGCCTGAGAGGAGTTGTTATTCTGCTCTCAGGTTTCCCCACCCTCATCACTTTTCAGGGAGGCCTGGACTCGTCTGCTGCTCCACCAAACCTCCATCCCTTATCTGCAGCCCTGGGAGTGGGTCAGGGATACAGGACTGGGGGGGGGGGATGTTGGGGGGCAGGTTGGGGCCTTTAGTGCAGGCAGACGAGAAAATTGATCAGGCTCCTTAGAATGGCTGATTGCAAGTGGGGAGGGGGCCTGGGGGGGGAGCGGCAGGGCAAGCTGTCACACAGAATCAGGAGGCTGGGGATGGAGGGGGAGGTCTCCCAAGGTTGATGGGTCAGGCCTGACTTGTTTATATTTGTGGGAGCAGGCTCTTTGGTGATTCAGGAGATCCAGTGACTTGGGTAGAGGAGGGTGGGGTGGGAGGGGAAGGTGGGAGAGGGGAGCCCAGGCATGCACTGGAAAAGACATTCTTAAGTGCTGAGAAATCAGAACCCAAGGGTTCTAGTTCCTTCATTCACTACTCTGGTGTGCCACACATCCCTATCCCCTCTGGCCTTCACTTTACCAGTCTGTGAAATTAAAGGGTTGCTTGGTTTGGAAGGCCCTCTCCAACCTGATAATCTGTCTTCAAGATCCCTCCCAGCTCTGACATTTTGTGTCCTAAGGGCCCTTCTGGCTCTGATACTCTGTGTCCTAAGGGCCCTCCCAGTTCTGATCTCCTGGGTTTTAAGGCCTCTTCCAGATCTGACATTCTGTCTTCTAAGGCTCCCCCAGTTCTGACATTCTGGGTTCTAAGGGCTCCCCCAATTCTGACATTCTGGGTTCTAAGGGCTCCCCTAGTTCTGACATTCTAGATTTTAAGGGCTCCCCCAGTCTGATATTCTATGTTCCAAGGGCTCTCCAAGTTCTGACCTCCTGGGTTCTGAGACCTCTTCCAGATCTGACATTCTGTCTTTTAAGGGCTCCCCTAGTTCTGATATTCTATATTCTAAGGGTTCCCCCAGTCTGATATTCCATGTTCCAAGGGCTCTCCCCAGTTCTGACCTCCTGGGTTCTAAGGCCTCTTCCAGATCTGACATTCTGTCTTCTAAGGGCTCTCCTAGTTCTTACATTCTATATTCTAAGGGTTCCCCCAGTCTGATATTCTGTGTCCCAAGGGCTCCCCCAGTTCTGACTTTCTGGGTTCTAAGCTCCTCCCAGTTCTGACTCTATGCTGAGGGTTCCCCCAGTTCCAAGGTTCTATGGTTCTGCTAGTCACTAGTAAGAGGAAGGCTGTGATGGCTCTCCTTTTGGGGGCTCTGTTCTCCTGGTCCCCAGCTCTCTCTGGACTCCCCACCCCCATCCCTCGTCTTCGTGTTGCTGAGCCCCTGATGGCTCGCTCATAAAACGCCTCTGCCGAGTGACTGGGGCTCAGGAATGCAGGACCTCGGAGCTGTCCCTCAGCCTCTCCCCTAAGGCCCGGCCCCCTCCCCTCTCTCCTCTAAGCAGCGGGTGACTCAGTGCAGACACTGTTAAAACATAAACCTCCTTCCCCTTTGTCCCCAGCCCTTGGGTCCCTTTGTCCCCGAGGCAGCCTGTTAATAGGATTGCGGTGGGGGTGGGGTGGAGGGCCTCTGGCGGGGGCTGAGGGGTGGCTGGGCCTCCCGCCTCCCCCTGGCAGCCACAATGGGCAACCCCATGACGTCACAAGGCGCCCTGCTGTGATGTCATAAACAGCCGGTCAGGCTGGAGAAAGGCACAATGAGGGGCCCCTGCCCTCCCCCCTGGTCCTCGATGCCTGGGAGCTGGCTGCAGTGTCTTCTGGGATAAGCAGACCCAGCAGCCTGACCTGGACCCCAGGACACCTGCCTTTTTTCCCAAGAAGCCCGGCTGCTGGCCCAGCAAGGTGGGCCTGAGGAAAAGCCCCTCAGGGAAGGATGCCAGATTGGGCTATTGTAAGCAGGAGGGGCTGGGGAGGGAGGACGGTGAAGGAAGACCCAAAGGGACCAACTTCTGGGGACAGCCCCCCTCCCCCCAGGGTTTTGGGGGCAGCGAGTTCAGCATTTTGGGGGGGGGGCAACACTTCAGTTACATTATTTCTGAGGAACTTCAGGTCCTGTTCATTTTTCCTCTGCCTTCCTTAAGCAGGAACTGGGGGACAGAGAATGTCTGGTTCCAGAGAGAGAGAAACCCTATGGAATCATAGAATATCAGCTTAGGAAGGACTCTTAGAACCCAAAATAGCAGCACTGAGAGGACCCTTAGAATAGAGACTGTCAGAGCTTTCCTAGGCAGGAGCTGATGGACAGAAAATGTCTGGTTCCAGAGAAAGAGAAACCCCATTATTCAGAGAATATTGGGTCTGGGAGGACCCTTAGAACTCAGAATGTCAGGGCTGGGAGAGACCTTAGACCTTAGAACAGATAATGTCAGAGCTGGGAGAGACCTTAGAACAGAGAATGTCAGAGCTGGGAGGGAGCTTAGAACAGAGAATGTCAGAGCTGGGAGAGACCTTAGAACAGAGAATGTGAGAGCTGGGAGAGACCTTAGAACAGAGAATGTCAGAGCTGGGAGAGACCTTAGAACAGAGAATGTCAGAGCTGGGAGAGACCTTAGAACACAGAATGTCAGAGCTGGGAGAGACCTTAGAACAGAGAATGTCAGAGCTGGGAGAGACCTTAGAACAGGGAATGTCAGAGCTGGGAGAGAGCTTAGAACCCAGAATGTCAGAGCTGGGAGAGACCTTAGAACAGGGAATGTCAGAGCTGGGAGAGACCTTAGAACAGAGAATGTCAGAGCTGGGAGAGACCTTAGAACACAGAATGTCAGAGCTGGGAGAGACCTTAGAACACAGAATGTCAGAGCTGGGAGAGAGCTTAGAACAGAGAATGTCAGAGCTGGGAGAGACCTTAGAACAGATAATGTCAGAGCTGGGAGAGAGCTTAGAGATAATGGACACAAAGACTTGCACAAAAATATTCATAGCTGCGCTCTTTGTGGTGGCCCAAAACTGGAAAACGAGGGGATGCCCATCAATTGGGGAATGGCTGAACAAACTGTGGTATATGTTGGTGATGGAATACTAGTGTGCTAAAAGGAATAATAAAGTGGAGAAGTTCCATGGAGACTGGAACAACCTCCAGGAAGTGATGCAGAGCGAGAGGAGCAGAACCAGAACATTGTACACAGAGACTAATACACTGTGGTATAATCGAACGTAATGGACTTCTCCATTAGTGGCGGTGGAATGTCCCTGAACAACTTGCAGGGATCCAGGAGAAAAAAACACCATTCATAAGCAAAGGATAAACTATGGGAGTGGAAACACCGAGAAAAAGCAACTGCCTGAATACAGAGGTTGAGGGGACATGACAGAGGATAGACTCTAAATGAACACTCTAATGCAAATACTATCAACAAAGCAATGGGTTCAAATCAAGAAAACATCTAATGCCCGGTGGACTTATGCGTCGGCTATGGGGGGTGGGGGGGAGGAAAAGAAAATGATCTATGTCTTTAACGAATAATGCTTGGAAATGATCAAATAAAATATATTAAAAAAAAAAAAAGAACAGAGAATGTCAGAGCTGGGAGAGACCTTAGAACAGAGAATGTCAGAGCTGGGAGAGACCTTAGAACACAGAATGTCAGAGCTGGGAGAAAGCTTAGAACAGAGAATGTCAGAGCTGGGAGAGACCTTAGAACACAGAATGTCAGAGCTGGGAGAGACCTTAGAACACAGAATGTCAGAGCTGGGAGAGAGCTTAGAACAGAGAATGTCAGAGCTGGGAGAGACCTTAGAACAGGGAATGTCAGAGCTGGGAGAGACCTTAGAACAAAGAATGTCAGAGCTGAGAGAGATCTTAGAACAGAGAATGTCAGAGCTGGGAGAGCCCTTAGAACTGAGAATGTCAGAGCTGGGAGAGACCTTAGAACACAGAATGTCTTCAGAGCTGGGAGAGACCTTAGAACACAGAATGTCAGAGCTGGGAGAGACCTTAGAACACAGAATGTCAGAGCTGGGAGAGACCTTAGAACACAGAATGTCAGAGCTGGGAGAGACCTTAGAACACAGAATGTCAGAGCTGGGAGAGACCTTAGAACAAAGAATGTCAGAGCTGGGAGAGACCTTAGAACAGATAATGTCAGAGCTGGGAGAGAGCTTAGAACAGAGAATGTCAGAGCTGGGAGAGACCTTAGAACAGGGAATGTCAGAGCTGGGAGAGCCCTTAGAACTGAGAATGTCAGAGCTGGGAGAGACCTTAGAACACAGAATGTCAGAGCTGGGAGAGACCTTAGAACAGAGAATGCCAGAGCTGGGAGAGACCTTAGAACAAAGAATGTCAGAGCTGGGAGAGACCTTAGAACAAAGAATGTCAGAGCTGGGAGAGAGCTTAGAACAGAGAATGTCAGAGCTGGGAGAGACCTTAGAACAGGGAATGTCAGAGCTGGGAGAGACCTTAGAACAGAGAATGTCAGAGCTGAGAGAGCCCTTAGAACAGAGAATGTCAGAGCTGGGAGAGCCCTTAGAACTGAGAATGTCAGAGCTGGAAGAGACCTTAGAACAGAGAATGTCAGAGCTGGGAGAGACCTTAGAACAGAGAATGTCAGAGCTGGGAGAGACCTTAGAACAGAGAATGCCAGAGCTGGGAGAGCCCTTAGAACTGAGAATGTCAGAGCTGGGAGAGACCTTAGAACAGAGAATGTCAGAGTTGGGAGGGGTCTTAGAACAGGGAATGTCAGACCTTGGAGAGCCCTTAGAACTGAGACTGATTCATCTCCAGAGAACAAACACTCTTCCATCCATCTCCTTGGGCTAGTCATTTCCTAGGTTTTCCCCTTTACTCCCAGAAGGAAATGTAATAGATTATCTCTAAAGATCTCCTTATTATTTCTATATCCTGTCCTCTTCCAGTCTCATCCCCAGGGCAGGGTCTCTGTCTCCTAGATCATTCCAAGGGCAGCAAGTATGTCTTGGTGGCTTCTCCCACAAATGGGATGGGAGTTGGGTAGTGGGGGCTACTCCGAGGTGCCCTCCTGCCCAGTTTTCTCTCATTGGACTTGGTGCTCCAGGGACAGCTGGTCTGCCCATTTTCCTTCAGTCTCCATAGCTGACTGACCACTGTGTCCCAGCTGGAATTCTCCAGCCCTTCCCCCTCCTGATGAGAAGATAACAAGTTTCCCCAGCGTCTCCTTTGCCCAGCTCCTGGGGCCCTCAGATTCCTGCCTGCTCCCTGGGGAGTTATGACAACAGGGAGCATCTCCAAACCCAAATAGTCAGCTCCCTATCCAAACACCAAAGGCACAGGCTGTTCCCTTGACACGCTCTCTTTCCTTTTCTTTCCCTTCCCCCCTTCTTCAGTCTGGAGCCAAGACACAGGAGAGGAAGAGCTGCCTCGTCAGCTGGGGAACCCCAGTCTGGAAGAGCTGAGACCCTCCAGGCCCGAGTTAGGAAGGGGCAGAGACAAGGTGGGAAGAGGGGGTCATCTAAGGAGATGGGAAATCAGCAAAGAATGTTAGAACTGAGAGATCTTAGAATAGTAAAGGGCAGTTCAACCCCCTGATTCTACAGAAGAGGAGACAGACTAGGAAAGTGGAGGCAGCTTGTTTAAGGTGATGTTAATGGGGCAGAGCTCAGGCATGGAGATGGGAGGTCCTGGGTTCACGTGTGGCCTCAGACACTTCCTCACTTGGGCAAGTCACTTAACCCTCATTGCCTAGCCCTTACTGCTCTTCTGCCTTAGACTAATACATAATATTGATTCTAAGAAGGCTGGCTCAAATGATTCTTGGCTTTAGCACATAACCAGCATTTGATAAATGATTATTGGGACAGGGTTAGGATCTGAGAGTCCCGGGTTCAAATCCCTAGTTTGAGATAGTAGGATTTTTTGGGGGGGTGTTTTTGTGGGGAGAATAAACACCAACTTCACCAGGCTTCTTCGGTCACCCCTCTAGGCAAAATGATCTAAATCCTGTCCCCCTCTTCCTGGTGATCAAACTCTCACTTGAAATGCTCCCTTATCCCATTGCTTATCGAAGACAATCTCAGCTCCCTCATCCCCCCTGGCATTATAACTGGTTCTCATCTCTGCCCCAGCCTTCCCAAGTTGTCTAAGAATCAGATCCTCCAAGAAAAAGGAGGCTGAGACAGAAATCTAGTGTCAGTGTTAGAGACAGAGGTTCTTCTCCTGACTTCATTAATGGCAGACAGTGTGGCTAGAGTGGAAAGTCAGAGGAAGTGGGTTTGAATTCTGCCTTTGATTGCTCCCTAACTATGCCACCTTGGGCAAGTCCCTCAAAATTCCTGGGCCTCAGTTTCCTCATCTATAAATGAGGGAGTTGGACTAGACGGGCTTCTGAGGTCCCCCCTGAGTCTGTGGAATCTGCTAACATTCTGTGTGACTTGGGGAAGTCACTTTCCCTCTCTGAGTCCAAGTTTTCTGATGAGTAAAAGGAAGGCTTTCTTGAGCTCCAAGGTTCTCCCTGAGCAGGGAGGATGCTGAGTTGGCTGGTGGTGACTATAATAAGGGGTTTTGAGGGGTGTGTGTATGTGTGTGTGTGTGGGGGGGAATAAGTAATTAGTGGGGGCCCCAGGACTGCCAAGAAGCAGGTATAAGGTTTGTGAGGCTGGGGGCAGGGAGGGCACAGTTAACTCTTAAAAGGCTCGTCCTGCTGGGGTATAGGAGACCTGTATGGCACCAGGTTGAACCTAGCCTGGGCCCCAGTGAGTTAATAATAGGTCCCTGTGCCCCTAGGGGAGTAGATAGGATCAGATTGGTTGGGGGTAGGTTGAGGAGTGGGCAGGAGGAGGGTGCCCTGCATTCCAGGGTGTGGGAGAAAAGAAGCTTTGTTACATCTGTAACTGAGCAGCCCCCTGCCTCTCCTGCCTGGGCTCCCCCAATGGGGCCAGGCACCCTGCCAGAGAAAGTGAAATTCATACCCAATCTCTGCCTTTTGGGGGTAGGAACTCGAGTGGCACTTGGCAGGCAGAGTTGGGGGAAAGGAGGGGACCACAGGGCTAGACTGGTCTCTGCTTCCTCTGGCTCCAGACTCCCTCACCCCCAACCTGAAAGCCCCAATAACAGGTGTGGGGAGCCAAGAAAGGATGTTGGAGAGGGGGAAGGAAAGGGCATGGCCAGCCCCCACTCTCCTCCCCATCTCCTGTCCATCTTGGTCATGGAACATTCCCAGGTCCAAGGACCAGGACCATCTATAAATGGAGGAGCCTCCAAGATTCCTTCCACCAGGAGCTTTAGAAACCTTAGAAACTTCTGATCCTGTCATATATCCCTGGAGAGGGACTCTTCTCCAAGCCTTTCCTTCTTAGCCTGTCAGGGAGAAAAAGGGCAAGAGCTCCCAGGCGAGGGCACACCCTCCAAGGGAAGGAGCTGGCACTCCCTGGCACAGGTCCTGAGTCTGGTAAATGCCTTCATGCCCTCTTAGTTTCTCCTGATGCCAGGGACTCCTCTCAGGGACAGGAGGCTGGGACACCAAAGGGCAAGGTGGTTTGGATAGGCTGAAGCTGGGAGGAAATTTGTGGGTCCCCCAGAGAGAGGAGCTGTGGTCCCCTCAGCCAAGAAGTAAGTCATTTGTAAGGTGGTCAACTGTTTCAGAAAATAGGACTAGAGGCTGGCATCTTCCATCTCTGACGGGGAGGTGGGGAGGAAGGATTGGAATCTGGAGCTGGAATCTCCCATCTCTGCTAGGGAGTGTGGTGGAAAGGGGATAATGGCCTTCTGGAATCTTCCATCTCAGAAGCAATGGGGATAGGGCCAATGAGAATGGAATCTCCCATCTCTTTGGGGAGGAAATGATAAACTAGAACCTGAAATCCTGAAGAGAAGGAATCCCAGGAATGGCCTGCAACCTTTCACTTGGGGTGGGAGGAATAAGGGGGGTACCTGGATGGGTCTGGAATCTCTGCTCTCTCTGGCCACAGAAGGCTGTTTATGGGGAGTCAAAGATGGGCAGGAAAGGCTAGAACCTGGCTGGGTGCTTTGTCTGCTTCAGCAAAGGAGCCTGGAGACCCTAATGGGCTAATCCATCCTCCCTAAATGGGGTTTGGTCTGCCAGAGGAGGCACTGAGTTCTCTGGCTCTGGAGGGTCTTTTTTTTCCATCTTAGAATCAATACTAAGTATGTGTTCCAAGGCAGAAGAGTAGGGATTAAGTGACTTGCCCAGGGTCACACAGAGGCTACATTTGAACCCAGGACCTCCTGTCTCCAGGCTTGGTTCTCAATTCACTCAAAGCCAAGCAGATGCCCCCCTACCTCCAATTGGAGGTTTAATGAAGGGCTAGCTGACCCCTTTGGAAAGCTATTACAGAGAACATCCCAGCCTCAGGTGGGGCTTCATGAGGTCTGGAAGGACCTTCCATATCAGTTTTATAAATGAAGAAACTAAGGAGAGGGAGAGGAATTTGCCCCAAGTCTTACTGGTAGTAAATGGCACAGGCAGGATTTGAACCTGGGTCTTCTGCCTCCATACCCAGCCCTCAGATTGGAATAGAGAATCTCCAAGATTCCTTCCAGCTTTAGCTGGAAGATCCTTGTACAAGGGTAGAACACATGAGACCTACAGCTCCCCAGCTGCAGGGCTGCTCCAGGCCCAGCCTGACTGTCCTGGCCTTGACCTCTGGGCTTGCCCTGCCCTTTGTGGCCGTGGGCCACTGGCCAAGGCTCCCTGGACAGCCACCTCAGGAATGTAGGGGGAGGGAGCACCAGCAGCAGCCGCACCTTCCAGGTCCCCTAGCCCAACCCTCTCATTTGATGGAGGAGAACACTGAGGTCCAAGGTTGGCCTGGGAGCCAGGAGGGCACAGTGGCTGGCACCCAGTAGGGCCTTCATTAATCTTCGCTGAATGGAGGCCGGAGGAAGAACTGGCTCCCAATGGCGCTAGCCCCTGAGTGGGCAGGGAGGCTGGGTCCAGAGGGCAGGGGGGCCCTCACCTCTCAGGGCTCCCTCCTCCGCCCTGGGAATCCCCCCACACGGCAGCAGCTTGGACCAGGGAGGCACGTGGGGGGCACCCTTTGTGCTCTCAGCCCTGGTGGGGAGGGGGAGGAGCAGAGGGCAGCCTAGTGGGCGATGTGGGCAGGATTTCTGGCTCTGGCTGTTGGTTGAAAGGAGGGATGGTGCGGGGTGGGGGTAGAGGGGGATGGGAGGCCCAGGCACGAGGGCCCTGCATTCCCCAGAGATTATTGCATGCCCCTTCCCTGGCCAGCAAGCTCTCCTCCCCCAGTGAGCCATGAGGCTCACTTCCCCACAGCCTCTGTAGTTGGGTTAATTACAGCGTTGGCCTCCACATTCAGCTTCCTGCCATAAACCCAGGAATCTAAATTAGAAGGCACATGGCCTGCCCCTGTCCCCCTCCTAAATCTTGGAGGTGCTCGATTCCCCCAGCTTCATCCCCCAAGGCCCCCTCGCTGAGATGAGCTGCCCACATTTCCCTGGAGAACTCCTAGAGCTGGAGGCTGGAATGGGCAGCACCAGGGCTGGGCATGAAATTGAACTGGGGGGCAGGAGAAAAGCCACAGAGTCCATGGGAGGTGGGGGACAGAAGGGGATGGGAGGAAGGACTTCTACATAGATATTGTTGAAGCTTGGAGACCTCTTAGAACCTCATGTTAGACTTGGAAGAGAATTTAGAACCCAGAATGCTGGGAGGGAGCTTAGAACCTGGGATGTCAGGGCTTTGAGGGAGTTTAGAATCCAGGATGTCAGAGCTGGGAGGGAGCTTAGAACCCCAAATGTCAGGACTGGGAGGGAGCTTAGAACCCCAAATGTCAGGACTGGGAGGGAGCTTAGAATCCAGAATGTCAGAACTGGAAGGGAACCTAGAACCTAGAATGTCAGAGCTGGGAGGGTCATTAGAACAGGGAGTATCAGGTTTGAAATGAATTAACTTGAAATAAGGAAGACCTAAGTTCCAATCTGGCCTCAGACACTTATTAGCTATCTGAGCAAGTCAGTTAATCTCTCAAAGCCTCGGTTTCCTCACCCATAAATTAGAGGAAATCCTCTAGCCTACTCATAAGGTCATTGGGAGGATCAAATGAATAAAATAATATACATAAAGCACTTTGCAAACCTTAAAGTCCCCCAGCTTTAATATTCTGTTAGCAAGATTCTCATTTAGTTAGAGGTTGTACTGAATAGCTCCTGAGGTTCTATTTGGCTGTAAAAGCCTGTGATGCAGGGGTAGATAGGTGGCTCAGTGGATTGAGAGCCAGGCATAGAGATGGGAGGTTCTGGGTTCAAATATGACTTCAAACACTTCCTGGCTGTGTGTCCCTGTTGCCTAGCCCTTACCTCTCTTCTGCCTTGGAACTGATAAATTGTCTTGATTCTAAAATAGAAGGTTTTGAAAGGTTATGAAAGAAAAAAAGAATAAGGAAGGAAGAAGGAAGGAAGGAAGGAAGGAAGGAAGGAAGGAAGGAAGGAAGGAAGGCAGGCAGGCAGGCAGGCAGGCAGGAAGGCAGGCAGGCAGGAAGGAAGGCAGGCAGGCAGGAAGAAAGGAAGGAAGGAAGGAAGGAAGGAAGGAAGGAAGGAAGGAAGGAAGGAAGGAAGGAAGGAAGGAAGGAAGGAAGGAAGGAGGGAAGGAGGGAAGGAGGGAGGGAGGGAAGTAGGGAGGGAAGGAAGGAAGGAAGGAAGGAAGGAGGGAAGGAGGGAAGGAGGGAGGGAGGGAGGGAGGGAGGGAGGGAGGGAGGGAAGGAAGGAAGGAAGGAAGGAAGGAAGGTCTATGATTTTTTGTTCTCAGGTTCTCCCAGCTCTGACATTCTGTGTTCTAAGGACTCTCTCAAATCTGATATTCTTATGTTCTAAGGGCTCTCCTAGCTCTGACAGTCTATGTTCTCAGAGTTCCCCCAACTCTGACATCCTGTGTTTGTTCTAAGGCCCTTTCCAAACAACAAATAAACTGGGTATTTCCATATATAATATAGAACCAAAAAAAAGAGGATTGTTCATTAAAAGTAATAAATTTAGCTTATAGTTTTCGGAGCTGTCATACTGGTCTGTGCTTCTTTCTGACTTTCCTAACCTTCTGTTCTGTTATTTACATTTTTCAAAAAGAGGACTCATGGATCCCATATTCTTTCTCTTCTTAAATGTACATTTCTTTCAAGCAAACCCTGGTTCTTGGTGCCTCAGTGTTCTGTGCTCCTATGGGCTTTTTCTTCTATGCAATACACTGGGACAATCTTGAATCCTCTAAAATTGCCTGAGCTCCAGGGTTGCTGTGATGGATAAATGAGTTAATGGACATGAAACATGATATAAATGGCAAGAATTTTTTTATTCCTAGCCTGAGAGTTCTGGGAGTCAGAATGCCTGGCTGGCAGCTTCTTCCCAAGGGTCTCAATATGTCCATTAGCTCCCTGTAGGTCCTCTCCATTCCCCAAGGCTCTCTGGAGTTGGAGCAAAGCCTTTCCCAACAGACCAGAACCCTGCAATGAATAAGTCTGCCCTGGATGGAAGCAAGGGAATGGCTCCAGATTTATAGGAATTTCAAAGTCTAAGGGAAATTCAGGCCAGTCTGAGGTAGGGGGCAAGGAGGGGAGGGTGAAAGGAGGAGGAAGGAGAGGGGAAGTTAGGTCATTATTAGGGGACCATCCAAACCACTGGATTGTACCTTGGTTAGGGAGTCAGAGCCATGGAGGGAAGGCCTGCCAGGAAAACAGGATGGAGGAACAGAGTACTATCATGAGAAAGAGACCTAGAGGGAGAGAGACAAAGGGAGAGAAGAAAGCCCAGAGAGGGGGAAAATGAGGTAGACACCTATGGGCACATAAAATGAATGGAAAATGGTTGACTGTGAAAGATAAAAGACAGAGAAAAATAGGGAGGGAGTGACCCAGAGAAACAAAGGGAAATGCGGATATCCATGAATTAGAGGTGAGGAATGTAACTATAATTAATGCCTGAGAAAAGTTGTAGGATCCTAGAATGTCAGAGATAGAAAGGCTCTTAGAACACAAAGTCAGAGCCAGGAGGCACCTAGAACAATGAGAAGAGACCTAGAACAAACCTAGAGAATGTCAGAGCCCAGAGTGTCCTTGAAACACAACGTGGCAGAGCTGAAAGTGACTTGTCAGAACAAGGAAAAGTCTTTTAACGCAGAATGTTAGAGCTGGAAGAAAGCATAGAAATCATCTAGTTCAACCTACTAGGTGGCACAATGGATAGACTGCCAGGACTGTAGTCAAGAAGACTCATCTTCCTGAGCTCAAATCTTGTCTCAGACATTCATGAGCTATGTGACCCTGATCAAGTCACTTAACCCTGTTTGCCTCAGTTTCCTCATCTGTAAAATGAGCTGGAGAAGGAAATAGCAAACCACTGCAGTATCTCTACCAGGAAAACACCAAATGTGGGTACTGAAGAGTCAAATATGACTAAACAACCTAATCATCTAGAGATGGGGAAATTGAGGTCTAGAGTGGGATAGTGACTTCTCAAAGTTGCAGGAGCCAACATGTGGTAAAATTGACAGAGATACAAGTCTCTTAACTCCCAATCCAGGACTCATTATTGCTCCATGCCTCCAAGCAGCTAATTAAATTTTATGTTCAGGGAACTGGGGCTAGGGGGAGTTGGCTCCCAGTGTGGATAGCCCCCTCCTGGTGCCTTCTCTCAGAGAGCAGGAAGGTGGTAGGGTTAGGTTCACTACAAAGTCTAGTGGAAGTAGGACACTTCTGAAAAGTATCTCCCAGAGAACCAGAGGGTTCCATGGCTGAGAGAACAGATCAAGCCCTGGGGAGCCAGGATGCCCAGATGTGGGGCAACTGCTTCAGTTGTCCATGTCTCTATCCTTCCCATTTGCCCAAAGCCTGCTTTCTTCCATGGTCAAGGAATCTCAGAGTGGCACACACCTAAGCCTAATGGCTCCCCACTGGAAGCACTTCCTACTTGGGAAGACAATGTGTTGTTTAACTACTAGGAACCTAGACCATTGTTCTAGTTGCCTTTTAGGAAGGGAAATCAAACTGACTATACTACATACACAGTAGGCACTTTAGAGTCGAATGAATGATAATCCCATATTTCAACAGCATTTTAAGATTTCCTAAGAGTTATACTCATGCAAGCTGATGCCAGAGAGTGACTGCAAGTGATATAAATATATATATGATGCTCCATTTCAAAGATCAGGAAAATAAGACCTAGCAAGATGAAATGCCTTGGTCAGGTGATATACTCATAAATATGGGCATCTGAACAGAGGGACTCTACTTCAAATTCTGGGCACACCTGTCTGATAGTCTCTCTCTCTCTCTCTCTCTCTCTCTCTCTCTCTCTCTCTCTCTCTCTCTCTCTCTCTCTCTCTCTCTCTCTCTCTCTCTCTCTCTCTTCTCTCCTCTCCTCTCCCCTCCTCTTCTCTCCTCTCCTCTCCTCTCCTCTGCCCTCTCTTCTCCTCTCCTCTGCCCTCTCCCTTTCCCTCTCTCTCTCTCTCTCTCTCTCTCTCTCTCTCTCTCTCTCTCTCTCTCTCTCTCTCTCTCTCTCTCTCTCTCTCTCCTCTCCCTGTCTTCTCTCTCCATCTCTCCTTTACCCCTCTTTCCCACTCTCCCTCCCTCCATCCTTTCCTCCCTCTTTCTCTTCTCTCTCCTTCCATACATCAATCATCTACTCGTCTGTTTAATCTTACCTATCATACCTATCATGTCTAATCCATCTTTCTGTATGTCTGTCTACCAATCTGTTCATCTATTTTATCTATATCTCTCTATCTGTCTCTATTTATCTGTCTGTCTATTTATCTATCTACCAATCAGAAAATTGCCTAATAACGAGAAGTCCCCAGAAGTGAATGGATGCCTGGAAAGGTCTTCAAGCAGACATTGAATGACTGCTTGTCAATGACATTTGGAAGGAGATGTTTGGTTTAAGGATGGGTTAGACTAGATGGCCAATTCTAAAATTCAGCGTTTCTGTCAATCTGAGGCTGATGTTTTGTGTTCTAAGACCCCTTCAAATAGCAAGTGATCCTCTAACCTGCTGAACTTTTTTCCCTTTTTCTTTTAAACCCTTCCCTTCTGTCTTAGTATTAATTAATTCTAAGACAGAAGAGCAGCAAGGTCTAGGCAAGGGAGGTTAAGTGACTTGGCCAGGGGCGCAGAGCTAAGATGTGTCTGACACTAGATTTGAACCTATGTCCTCTCAACTTCAGACCTGGAGCTCTACCCACTGTACTACCTAGCTACCCCATGCTGACCTTTTTCAGAATAAAGCAGTCTGCCTCCTAGACACACCCAGGAGAACTTCAGGTTTTCTTAGACTCAGTGCAGGAAGACTCAAACCCACTAACTTGCTAGGGGAGGGAGGACTGGTGCAAATACCAGGGAGGGGGTATCTTTCTTCGGCCAGCAAAGAATGTGAATGGTTGTTTTCAGGTGACTTTGCCCCACCTTGCCCAAGTGTGAGCCAGACTTCCAGAAAGAAAGAAGTGACCTTTAAGATAAAATTTAAATCAGAGATAAGATGCAACCTAGGCAAGTTCCGGGAGTTGCAAGCACCTGAGATGACTGGGAGCCTCTGGATTTCCCCACCTAAAATCTCCAAGCTGGGTTTGAAAGCTGTTGGATTAGTCACCAAGTTGGGGTCGAAACCACCTATTCTGACTCATTGTTGATTCTTCCAACCACTCAGGGCTC
The DNA here is from genome assembly GCF_027887165.1 of Monodelphis domestica. Taxonomy (NCBI): domain Eukaryota; kingdom Metazoa; phylum Chordata; class Mammalia; order Didelphimorphia; family Didelphidae; genus Monodelphis; species Monodelphis domestica. The sequence continues at coordinate 393,334,948 of NC_077230.1, forward strand.
TATCAGTGATAACAGGCCCCTTTTCCTTTCCCTCCAGAAACCCAGGACAATGGCTTGGGTGGACCCAGGTGATGGGGTGGTGGGGAGGGCAACAGTAGGGTGAGGAGGAATGTTGTTTGGGGGCTAATAAACCTCTGAAGCAGGGGGTGGTAATAAAGGATCTTGAAAAGGGTGGGGATAGGGATGGGTTCTGGATGGTTCTCTCGTTGAACCCCAAATCACAGAATGATGGAATGTAGGCAGAGGAGGTACCATAGAGCAGAGAAAGTCATCTAACCTTAAAGAATAGAGAAATGTTAGTTCTGGAAGAGCTCTTAGAACAGATACTGTTAAGCCTGGGAGTGACATTAGAATGTAGAACATTTGAGCTAGAAGGGACTTGAGAATGTAGAATGTCAGAGTTAGATGAATCCATTAAAGTGAGCCATCAACAGAAGAGGAAAGTGAAGCCCAGATAATAACAGTGACTTGCCTCCCCAGCCAGTTGCTGGTATTTCCAAGACTCCTACCTAGGTTTTCGAACTTACAGCTCCACATTCTGTCCGTTATATCTTGCTTGGTTTTTGTTTTTTAATTTTTAATTTTTGTTTGAAAACATTTCCATTTCCCTCCATTTTTTATCACTTCCACATTGGTCATTGTTGTAAGGGCAAAGTCAGACAATGCCAAAACCCCAAAAGAAAACTAAAGATACACTGATGTGAAAGATGACCCCAACATAAAACATTTCAATTTATTATTAATATCCTTTTCTTTTTAAATTTTGAATTCCAAATTCTCTTCCTCCTTCCCCTTTGAGAGCCAAGCCAGTGGTCCCACTTCCCACTCACTAAGAAAGCAAAAAATATGATAGCAATTGCACATGCAAAATCATGCAAAACACACTTCCATATTTGCAAAAACAATTAAGAAAGTTAGAAAATTATGCTTCTATTTGCACTCAGAGTTCATTGGTTCTCTTTCTGGAGGTAAAGAGCATTTTTTCATCCTGAGTCCTTTCTAATTGTCCTGGATCATTGCATCGATCAGAGTAGCCAAGTCTTGTGCAGATGATCATCATTACAGCATTGATGTTCCTGTGTACCATGTTATCCTGGTTCTGCTCACTTCACTTTGCATCAAGTTGTATAAGACTTGCCATGTTTGTTTGTTTGTTTTCTGAAACCATCCCTATTGTAATTTCTTAGAGCACAAGAGTATTCATATACTTTTAATGACCTCATTTGGGTTTTTCTTGGCATAAATACTAGAGTCTGCTATTTCCTTCTCCAGTTCATTTTACAGATGAGGAAACTGAGGCAACCAGGGTTAAGTGACTTGCCCAGGGTCACACAGCTACTAAGTGTCTGAGGCTAGATTTAACTTGGGACTTCTTGACTGCAGATCTGATACTCTATCCACTGTGCCACTTACCTGCCCAGAATAATAATATTCCATCATAATCACATGCTGCCGTTTGTTTATCCATTTCCCAATTGATGAGCATCCTCTCAATTTCCAATTCTTTGCCACTATAAAAAGAATTACTATATGGGGCAGCTGGGTGGCTCAGTAGATTGAGAGCCAGGCCCAGAGACAGGAGGTCTTGGGTTTGAATCTGGCCTCAGACACTTCCTAGTTATGTGACCCAGGGCAAGTCATTTAACCCCCATTGCCTAAAAAAAAAAGAAAGAAAAGAAAAAAAAAGAGCTGCTATATTTTTGTACATAGAGGTTCTTGTTCTTCAATCTTTTAGGGATACACACCCAGTAGTGGTATTGCTGGGTCAAAGAGTATGCATAGTTTTATAGTCTTTGGGCATAGTTCCAAACTGTTCTCTGGAATGATTGGACTAGTTCGCTACTCCACCAACAGTTCATTTCACTACTCCACCAACAGTTCATTAGAGTACCTATTTTTTCCTCATCCCCTCCAGCATTTGTCTTTTTTGATACGTGAGGTGGTACTAGAGTTGTTTTACTTAACTTAACTTTAATTTACTTTACTTTAATTTAATTTCTCTAACCAATAGTGATTTAGAGCATTTTTTTCATATGACTATAGATAGCTTTGATTTCTTTTTTTAACCCTTGTCTTCTGTCTTAGATTGATACTAAGTATTAGTTTCAATGCAGAAGGAGCAGTAAGGGCTAGGCAACTGGGTTAAGTGACTTGCCCAGGGTCACACAGCTAGGAAGTGTCTGAGGCTAGATCTGAACTCGGGACTTCCCATCTCTCGTTCTGGTCCTCTACTGAGCCACCAAGCTGCCTCAATAGCTTTGATTTTTTTCTTCTGAAAACTGCCTGCTTATATCCTTTAACCATTTATTAGTTGGAGAATGACTCTTATTTCTATTAATTTGACTCAGTTGTATACATTTTTAAGAAATAAGGCCTTTATCATAGAAACTTGCTATGACAAAGTTTGATGTTACTTTATTGTATGTGGTACCTTTTGGTATAATCTAGTTTCCCTTATTTTCTCTTTTAAGTAGGTCTTTTTTGCTTTTGCTTTGTCTTAAGATCATGATTGCTACCCACCTTTTTAATTTTGGCTGAGGCGTATTAAATTCTGCTCTATTCTTTTAATTCTGCATATCTGTTTCAAGTGTATCTTTTATAAATAGTTTTGGTTTCTAATCCATTCTGTGATCTGCTTCCATTTTATGTGTGAGCTCATCCTATTTTCATTCACTGTTATGATTACTGTATCTCTGTTGGTCCCATTTTCTTCCGTTTCTCTGTCTGTCTGTCTGTCTGTCTGTCTGTCTCTGTCTCTCTGTCTCTCTCTCTGTCTCTCTGTCTCTCTCTCTCTGTCTCTCTCTGTCTCTGCCTGTCTCTCTCCCTCTCCCTCTCCCTCTGTCTCTCTGTCTCTCTCTCTGTCTCTGTCTCTCTCTCTCTTCTATCTCCATCAAAAGTTCATTTTGTTTCTAACCACTGCTTCCCTTAATTTGTCCTCCATTTTATCACTCTCACCACCTTTCTCTTATCCTTTTCCCCTTCTATTTCCCTAATGGGTAAAAGACAAATCTATACACAACTAAGTGTGTAATATATATTCTTCACTCTTTGAATAAATTCTGATAGCATGAGATTCAAGCATTGCCTGCCAATTGCCCCATTTCCCCCTCCATTGTAAGAGTTCTTCCTTACATGCCTCTTTTCTGTGAGATAATTTTCCCCATTCTATCTCTCCATTCCCTCTTCTCCCATTCTACCCCTCTTTTTTGCCCCTTTATTAAATCATTCCAACATAATTGATTCACACGCATGTACTCTGCCTATGTAAACTCCTTCTAACTGCCCTAATAGTAATATTGTTTTTAGTACTTGCTTTTGTCCTCTTCACTTGCATCTATCATCTTTCCATATAGGCATGCAAACAATTGAACTTTATTAAGTCCCTTATGATTATTCTTTCATGTTTATATTTGTACACTATTCTTAAGTCTTCTGTTTGAATGTCATATTTTCTATTGATCTCTGGTATTTTCATCAAGAATGCTTGAAAAGTCTCTATTTCATTAAATTTCTATTTTTTCGCCAAAGGATTATACTCACTTGTTCTAGTTAGGTTTTTCTCAGTTGTAATCCTAGCTCCTTTGCCTTCTGGGATATCATATTCTAAGCTCTCAGCTCCTTTAATATGGAAACCACTAAATCTACTATGATTCTTACTGTGACTCCATGAGATTTGAATTATTTCTTTCTGGCTATGTCAAGTATTTTGTCTTTGACCTAGAAGCTCCTAGGATTTGACTATCATATTGATGGAAGTTTTAATTTTGGGATCTCTTTCAGGGGGTAAACAGTGTGTTCTTTTCATTTCTACTTTACCCTTTAGATCTAAAATATCAGGACAGTTTTCTTTTATAGTTTCTTGAACTATAATATCTAGGATCTTTCTTTGGTCATGATATTTAGGTAGTGCACTAATTCTTAAATTACTTCTCCTCGATCTATTTTCCAGGTCAGTAGTTTTTCTAAGGAGATATTTCATTCTCTTCTTTTTTTCTTTTAACATTGTTTTATGAGATCTCATGGAATCATTAGATTCCATTTGACCAGTTCTAAATTTTTCTTTTTTTATTATGAAGATATTTTATTTGACCAATTACATGTAACAACAAATTTCCACAGAATTTTTCTAAAACTATATAATCCAAATTGTTTCCCTCTTTCCCTTCCTTCCCATTTCCCAGAGCTGGCAAGAAATTCAGTCTAGATTATACATGTATTATGATGCAAAATACATTTCCATATTACTCATTTTTGTAAGAAAATAATCATATAAAGTCAAAACCCCCAAATAAAAGCCCAAATAAAGTGAAAAATCAGCCACTTTGATCTACATTCTGACTTGAACAGTTATTTCTCTGGAGATGGATAGCATTCTTTGTCATAAGTCCCTCACAATAGTCCAGGATCATTGTATTGCTGAGTATAGCTAAGTCTTATCAGTCCACAATATTGCTGTTACTGTGTACAATGTTCTCCTGGTTCTGTTTGTTTCACTTTGCATCAATTCATGTAGGTCTTTCAAGCTCTTTCTGAAATAATTCTGTTCATCATTTCTTATAGCATAATAATATTCTATCAGCATTATATACTATAATTTGTTCAGCCATTCCCTAATTGATGAATATCCCTCTTTGCCACCACAAAAAAGAACTGCTCTAAATATTTTTTGTATAAGTATTTCATCCCCCCTTTTTAAAAATCTCTTTGAGATACAAACCTAGTAGTGGTATTATTGGATCAAAGGCTATGCATGGTTTTATAACCCTCTTGGCATAGTTCCCAATTGCCCCCCAGAATGCTTGAATCAATTTACAACTTCACTGACAATGCATTAGTGTCTAATTTTTGCCACATCCTCTCCAACATTTATTACTTTTCTTTATTGTCATATTGGCCAAACTGATAGGTATGAGATGGTATCTCAGAGTTGTTTTAATTTGCATTTCTCTAATCAAGAGTGATTTAGAACATTTTTTCATATGATTATTGATAACTTTGAGTTCTTCATCTGAAAATTGCTTATTCACATCCTTTGATCATTTGTCGATTGAGGAATGATTTGTATTCTTATGAATTTGGCTTAGTTCTCTATATTTGAGAAATGAGACCTTTATAAGAGAAATTTGTTATAAAAACTTCCCCCCAGTTTGTTGTTTCCCTTCTAATCTTGGTTACATTGATTTTGTTTGTTCAAAATCTTTTAAATTTAATATAGTCAAAATTATTTCATTTTGCATCTTGTAATGTTCTCTATCTCTTGCTTGGTCATAAATTCTTCCTTTCTCCATAGATTGGACAGGGATACTTTTCGATGTTACCATAGTTTATTTAGCATATCATCCTTTATGTCTAAGTCATATGCCCATTTTGACCTTATCTTGATATAGGGTGTGCAATATTGGTCTATACCTAGTTTCTGCCATATTGTTTTTCAGTCTTATCATTTTTTTGGTGAAATAGGAGTTCTAATGCCCAAACTGGGATCTTTTGGTTTATTGAACACTAGATTGCTAAGGTCATTTACCCCTAATTCATTCTATTTATCCACCCTTCTATTTCTGAGCCAATACCAGATTATTTTGATGATTACTGCTTTATAGTATATCCTTGATCTTTTGTTTATCTAGAGGAATCTTGTCATTATTTTTTCTAGTTCTATAAAATAGTTTTTTGGTAGTTTGATTGGTATGGCACTGAATAAGTTCATTTAGGTAGGGTTGTCATTTTAATTATATTAGTTTAGGCTATCCATCAGCAATTATTGTTTTTCCAGTTGTTTAGATCTAACTTTATTTGCATGAAAAATGCTTTGTAATTGTGTTAATATGTAATTATGTTCATAACATTCCCATGTTTGTCTTGGTAAATAGATTCCCAAGTATTTTGTATTTTCTAGAGAGCCTTTGAATGGAATTTCACCTTCTATCTCTTGTTGCTGGACTTTGTTGGTAATATATAGAAATGCTGATGATTTATATTGATTTATTTTGTATCCTACAACTTGGCTAACATTATCATTTCAACTAGGTTTTTAGTTGATTCTTTTAGTATATACCTCATAGCATCCACAAAGAATGACAATTTAGTTTCCTCGTTGCCTACTTTAATTCCTTCAATTTTTCTTCTCATATTGTTAAATCTAACATTTCTAGTAAAATATTGAATAATGGTGATAATGAGCACCCTTACCTCACCCCTGATCTTATTGGGAAGGCTTCTAATTTATCCTATTACAGATGATACTTGCTAATGGTTTCAGATAGATACTACTTATTATTTTAAGGAAAGGCCCTTTTATTCCTATACTTTCTAGTGTTTTTAATAGGAATGGGTGTTGCATTTTGTCAAAGCCTTTTTTTCTGCATCTATTGAGAGAATCATGTGATTTCTGTTAGTTTGGTTATTGATATGGTCATTTATGCTGATGGTTTTCATAATATTAACCCAGTCTTGTATTCCTGGTATAACTTCCACCTGGTCATAGTGAATAATCTTTGTGATATAGTTCTGTAATCTCTTTGCTAGTATTTAAAGATGTTTGTGTCAATTCTCATTATTGGTCATTGTTGGTGTGTAATTTTCTTTTTCTTAGATTTTTTTTTTGGCTTAGATATTAGCACCATATTTGTGTCATAAAAAGAATTTTGTAGGTTTCTTTCTTTGCCTATTTTGCCAAATAGTTTATATAGTATTAGAATTAATTGTTCTTTAAATGTTTGATAGAATTTACTTGTGAATTCATCTGGCCCTGGGGGTTTTTACTTAGGGAGTTCACTGATGGCTTGTTCAGTTTTTTTTGTGAGATGGGTTTATTCTATTTCCTCTTTTGTTAATTTGGGCAATTTATATTTTTATAAATATCTATTTCACCTAGATTGTCAGATTATTGTCATATAATTGGGCAAAATAGCTCATAATTGCTTTAATTTCTTCTTCATTGGTGGTAAATTCATCATTTTCATTTTTGATGCATGTTATTTGACTTTATTTCCTTTTTTAAATCAAATTAACTAATACTCTATTTTATTTCTTCATAAAACCAATCCCTAAGCTTATTTATTAGTTCAATATTTTTCTTACCTTCAATTTTATTAATTTCTTCTTTGATTTTTAGGATTTCTAATTTAGTCTTTCTTTAATTGGGGATTTTAAATTTTGTTCTTTTACTAGTTTTTTTTTTAGTTGCATGCTCAATTCATTGATCTACTTTTCCCTCTATTTTATTGGTATAAGCATTCAGTGATATAAAGGTTCCCCTAGTACTACTTTGGCTATAACCCATAAATTGACATGGTATCTCCTCATTGCCATTCTCTTTAATGAAATCATTGTTTCAATAAATTGTTCTTTGACCCACCCATGTTTTAGAATTTCCTTCCTTATCTCTTTTAATTAAATCTATTTTTGCTTTATCTTTGTCTGAAGGCACGATCGCTACTCCTGTTGTTTAAAAATCTCAGTTGAAGGAGCAGCTGGCTAGCTCAGTGGATTGAGAGCCAGGCCTAGAGAAGGGAGGTTGTAGATTAAAATCTGGCCTCAGACACTTCCCAGCTGTGTGACCCTGGGCAAGTCACTTAACCCCCATTGCCCAGCCCTTACCACTCATACCTTGGAACCAATACACAGTATTGACTCCAAGATGGAAGGTAAGGGTTTAAAAAAAAATCTCAGTTGAAACCCAATAAATTCTGCCCCACCCCTTACTCTGTGTGTCTACCTTCTTCAAATGCATTTATTGTAAACAACATTTTGTAGGATTTTGGCTTTTAATCTACTCTGCTATCCACTTCTGTTTTATGGGTGATTTTGTCCCATTTACATTCTCAGTTATGATTACCAACTGAGTATTCCCCTCCATCTTAATTTTCCCTTTTGATCCTGTACTTTCTCCTTTCATTTTGTCCCTCCACCCAAATGTTTTGCTTTTAATCACCATCCCTCACACTGCTCCCATTCTCTCTCCCTTATATTACTCCCCTATCCAACTTTCCCTTCTTATTTCCCCCCTACTTCTTTATAGGGTCTGATAGGATTCTATACTCCAATGAGTTTGATTATAATTCTCTTTCAGAGACACTTCCAATGAAAGTAAGGTTTAAACATTGCCTGTCACCACCTTCATCTCCCCATCCATAATAGTTTTAATGCCCTTTTAGGTGATATAATTGACCTCATAGACCTCTCTCTCCCCTTTTCTCCCAGTACAATTCTTTTTCACCCCTTGATTTTTTTTTTTGCATATCATGTCATCCTTACTACTTAGAGCATACTACTACATCCTCCATCTATGTGTACTCCTTCCGATTGCTCTGTTGATAAGGAATTTGAGTTACATCAAATTTTCTGTTTAAGCCTGGTCTTTTCATCAGGAATGCTTGGAAATCTATTTTATTAAATTATCATTCCCCCCTGAAAGAATATAGTCATTTCTGATGGGTAGGTGATTCTTGGTTGTAAATTTAGTTCCTTTGCCTTCCAGAATATCATATTCTAAGCCTTCTGAGCCTTTATTGTAGAAGCTGCTAAATCCTATATAATCCTGACTGGGGCTCCATGATATTTGAGTTCTTTCTTTCTGTTTGAAGCATTTTCTCCTTGTCCTAGAAGCTCTTGAATTTCTCTATAATATTCTTAGGAGTTGTCATTTGAGGATTTATTGCAGGAGGTGATCTGTGGATTCTTTCAGTTTCTATTTTAACCTCTTGTTCAAGAATATCAGGGTAGTTTTCTTGGTTAAATTTTTGTAATATGATTTCTATGCTTTTTTAAAATCATGACTTTCAGATAGTTCAATAATTCTTAGATTGTCTTTCCTGGATCTATTTCAAGGTCAGTTTTTTAAATGAGATATTTCATATTTTCTTCTATTATTTCATTATTTTGATTTTTTAAAAATTCACTCAAAAAACTTTTCTTCATTGGATTTTTCTGCCTCTTTTTCCATTTGGCCAATTCTTTTCAAGCTGTTATTTTTCTTTGTGCGTTATTTTCATTTCTCTTCACCAGTTTTCTTCTGACTCCCTTATTTGATGTTTTCATTCTTTTTTGAGTCTTCCAGAGCCTGAGACCAATTCCTATTCTTCTTTGAAATTTTGCATGTGGCTGCTATGATCTCACTGTCTTGTCCTGAGTCTGTGCCTTGTTCTTTGTCTCCATAAAATTTTTTCTATGATTAGATTTTTCCTTTCCTGTTTGCTAATTTTCTGAACCTTTTTATTTATGTATTTAACTTTTACTTTTATCCTGTTCTCAGGGTAGAGAGTGCACTCTCTTAAACTTCAGTTTTTTCTTTGCTGCTATCCTCAGCTCTATTTTTGGGTTTCTGCAAGTTTCAATTCTTCCAAGGTGGTATGATGGTCTGTGGATTGGGAGTTCTAGAAGTTACCTCCTATTTCTGATTCAATCTCCTTTAGGGACTGCTGATGACTGACAGGGCTCAAAGCACTGGGAATTCTCTTGCCCTAGGGGTTGGGGCATCAGCAGACTTCTGTAGAGTTTTGGGAGGCCGAGGTAGGTGGGTGGTAAACATGAGTTGCCCCAGTTCATATGGGTAGTAATCAGAAGAGCCAGAATTTAAGGCACAAAGGCATAAGATGGAACACTTCAGACAGGCATTAAAAAGCAGAGGTCATTGTGGCTCAAAATTAAATTGAGGGAAGAGAGATCACAAGAACATAGACTGAGAGCCAGAAAGAACCTTAAAAGTCATCTATTCCAACCTTTCATTTAAATATGAGGAAACTGAGGTTGACAGCAGTATAGTGACTTACCCAAGGTCATACAGATACAGGTAGCAGAGGTAGAATCTGAACTTAAGTGGGAATTTCAATAGTCTCTCCACTGTATCACACTGGTTCCAACTATGGTAGAAACTAGGAAAGACAGGCTGGAGCCAGAATAGGAAGGGCTTTAGACACCAAAGAAAAGAGTTTATATTTTATCCCAAAGGGAAACAGGAACCACTGAAGTTTCCTGAGCAGGGCAGTGACAGAGTTAAACATATATTTTAGACACACACACACACACACACACACACACACACACACACACAAACACACACACACACATATATGTATGTATGTATGTATGTATGTATGTATATATATAAAAAACACTTATCTTCTTAGTATCAATTCTAAGACCAAAGTGTAGCAAGGGGTAGACAGTCAGGGTTAATTGACTTGCCCAGGGTTACATAACTAGGAAGTATCTGAGGCTAGATTTGAACTAAAGTTCTCCCAACTCTAAGCCCAGTGTTCAATCTACCGTACCATTTAGCTGCTTGCCTAACTCATTTTTTCCTTCCTTCCTTCCTTCCTTCCTTCCTTCCTTCCTTCCTTCCTTCCTTCCTTCCTTCCTTCCTTCCTTCCTTCCTTCCTTCCTTTCTTTCTTTCTTTCTTTCTTTCTTTCTTTCTTTCTTTCTTTCTTTCTTTCTTTCTTTCTTTCTTTCTTTCTTTCTCTTAACCCTTCTTCTGTCAAATGAGATAGCTGAAATTAGAAGATGTCCATGGTCCTCTTTTACTCTAATCTCAAAGAAATTGGTTTTTTAAAACCCTTACCTTATATCTTAGAATCGGTGCTACATATTTTAGTTCCAAGGCAGAAGAATGATAAAGGGTAGGCAATTGGAGTTGTGACTTGTCCAGGGTAATACTACTAGGAAATGTCTAAGGCCATATTTGAACCTAGGACCTCCTGTTTCCAGTCCTGGCTCTCTATCCATTGTGCTACCTAGCTGCTCCCTTCATCATTTTCTTAGGTCAATCAACAAAATCAATCAATCCTGCAAATGTTCACATTGAAATTTTAGCAAATGGCTCTTCAGCGCCAGTTTAAACTGGCTCTACAGTACTCCTGGTGGTGGCCACCTGAGTTGAGGGAAGGTTGTGGAGGTAGAATGGAGGAGACTTTATAGTGGGAGATGGGAGCCAGAGAGAATGAAGGCTTGAAAATGACACTGAGGTTGTGAGTCACTAGAAGGAAGAATGGTGTTGCCTGAACACAAACAAGGAAATCTGAAAAGGAGGGGCTAGTTTAATCCTTCTCTTCTTCCTCCTCCTCCTCCTCTCCCCCTCCTCTTCTCTTTCTTCTCCTCTCTCCTTCCTCTTCCTCCTTCCCTCTCACTCTTCTTTTCCCTCTTCATAACTATCAATCAACAAGCTTTTATTAAATGCCTACTATGTGCCTGTATAGAGGCAACCTGGGAGCCAGGAAGATCTGAGTTCGACCGGAAGATCTGATTTCAAAGCCTGCCTAGGACATGTACCACCTATGTGATTTTAGAAAAGTCAGGTAGCCTCTCAGGGTGGCACAGAAGATACCAGCTGACATTGGGGGGGGGTGTTTATATGTCTTAACGCTTAGCCAGGCATCCTGTGTTTGGGTGGGGTGGGAATTGTGTGATTATCCTAAAATCCAAAGTTTAAGACCATCAAAAACTCCCTACAATGATGAAAACCATAGATTTGGCTCAAAAACGGTTGCCACGTGCTAGGCACTTGGGGATCCAGAGATAAAAATTAAACAGACTCTGCCTTCAAGATGTTTCTGTTCTACTGGAAGCTTCCAGGCTTCTCCTTGCCTTTAGAAAGAATTTTTTCATCACTGAGGTTGTCATCATTCTTATTATGCCTGATCATATCAAGTCAATAAACATTTATTGAGCCCTTAATATGTTTCAAGCACTGGGCTGAGCACTAGGGATAAAAAACAAACAAACAAACAAAAACCCTGCCCTCAAAGAGCTTACATTCAAATGGGGGAGATCATAAATAACTAGGAACATACAAGGTATATCCAGAAAATGGGAGATAATCTCAGAGTGGGAAGGTATGGTGGCCAGGCACTGAGAATAACCTCTGTTGAAAGGTGAGAAAACTAGGGTCTGCTTAGAGATACCAGTGCACTCTGCCTGTGGTGTAATCACCAAGCACAAGAAATAAGTGTACCCTGACTTAGGCAGAAAGACTGAGCCCACATGTTGTCAATAAAGTGGTAATCATGTTGCTTATGGAATTGAGAGTGAGGGAGGGGCAAGAGAGCTCAATTTGTCAAGATAACTGGGAGAGGTCCTTGGAAGACTAAATGGATTGATGAATACACTTTTCTTCCTTCTTTCCTCTTTTTTCTTCCTTCCTTCTTTTTCTTTTCTTTTTTCTTCTTCCTTTCTTTCCTTCCTTCTTTCATTTCTTTCCTTCTTTTTTCTTCCTTCCCTCCTTCCTCTTCCTTCCTTCCCTCCTTCCCTCCTTCCTTCCTTCCTCCCTTCCTCCCTTCCTCCCTTCCTCCCTTCCTCCCTTCCTTCCTTCCTTCCTTCCTTCCTTCCTTCCTTCCTTCCTTCCTTCCTTCCTTCCTTCCTTCCTTCCTTCCTTCCTTCCTCCCTTCCTCCCTTTCTTTCTTTCTTTCTTTCTTTCTTTCTTTCTTTCTTTCTTTCTTTCTTTCTTTTTCTCTTTCTTACTTCCTTTCTTCCTTTCTTTCCTTCTCTTTCTTTCTTTTTCTTTCTTTCTTTCCTTTCTTTCTTTCTTTCCTTTCTTTCTTTCTTTCCATTCTTTCTTTTTCTTTCTTTCTTTCCTTCCTTCCTTCCTTCCTTCCTTCCTTCCTTCCTTCCTTCCTTCCTTCCTTCCTTCCTTCCTTCCTTCCTTCCTTCCTTCCTTCCTTCCTTTCCGTTCTTTCCATTCGTTCCTTACTCTCTGCCTTAGTAGCAACTCTAAGACAGAAGGGTAAAGGCTAGGCAGTTGGGTTTAAGTGACTTATCCTGAGTCATATAACTAGGAAGTATCGAAGATCATATTTGAACCCAGGTTCTCCCAACTCCAAATCTAGAGTTCTTTCCACTGTGCCTCAATTTGGAATTTTCTTGGCAATAATATTGGTGTGATTTGCCATTTCCTTCTCCAATTCATTTTACAAATGAGGAAACTGAGGCCAACAGAGGCCAAATGTCTTGCCCATAGTCTTCTAGCTAATAAATATCTGAGGCTAGTTTTGTACTTGGATCTTCTTGACTTAAGGCTTGGCAGCACTTACCTGCCTAGATAACAATAATAGGTACTGATTGTAGGTAATAGATGGTTTGACTCAGTGATGGAATAAGCATTTAGATAGCACTATGTATCAGATGCTGTGCCAAACACTTTACAAATATTATTTGATCCTCACAAAACTGGAGGTAAGTGATGTTATCCCTATTTTACAGTTGCGGAAACTGAGGCAAACTGACTTGCCTCGGATCTCTTAGCTAATAAGTGGCTGAAGTTGGAGTCAGGAAGACTTCAGACCCAGCACTCTATCAGCTGGACCATCCACTGGCTCCTGCCTGAATTAGGGTTAGTAGTCCTTTGAATCAACGTGGCCTCAGTTTTCCCCTTTCTTAAATAAAAGGTTGGATTAGATGATTTCCATAATTCTTGAGCCCATATTTCTATTCTAGGGGCAGACTCAGAATCTGAACTCAGCTCTTCAGACCTAGTTCAGTGCTCTTGTATTAGGGATAGAGGGCTGGACTTGAACTCAGTCTAGTTCTCTTATGTCATGGGAAGTCAGGCAGGCTAGGTTGGTAACCCACCTCAAGAATTCACTAGTACACATAGGTGTGCTCCTGGGCACTTAACCTGCCCGGGCATTGTTTATCTCTTAAATTGGAACAATCATAATGAATAATAGCACCTACTTGGCAGGTCTGTCCTAGGAAGAAAATAAGATAATTAAGAAAATCGATCTCTAAGCGTTATATGCCTTGATGGGATAAATAGTCTCCTCCAGAGAGGGATTGTTTTATTCCTGGACCAGCACGTAATTAAAAGATGTTCTGCTAACAACATGCTCTTCTGTTACCTCAGGTAACGGTCTTCTCCTTGGTGGTTCTCAGTTTCCTCATCTGTCAAATGGGATTACCGTGCCTGCTCTCCCTGTTTGGCAGGTGCGGTCAAATAAATCAATAGATGAAAGCCTAAGCAATTGGGCTAATGGCCCTGGGACTCAGAATAGAGAGGGACGAGTCAGCTGCCCACTTAAGGCAGAGGCGGAGTGTCAGCGAGGGGAGGCCATTGATTCCTCTGGGCCATGAGCCCGGGATCAGAAAGCCAGCTCTATGAAAAGGCTGCCTCCGCCGGAGGGGGTCGGGGCTACCAGTCGGTGTCCCCCCCCCCCCCCCACCCCCATCTGCCTGGAGCCCAAGGCGGAGTCCCTGCCGCCCGGGGGCTGGGAAGGAGTTAACGGCTCTACTCCTCCCTCGGGGCTCCTCGGAAATGAGGTGTCTCCCTGCACACAGAGGACCTTTATCCACGTCTCGCTTTGCTTCCGGGGCTGGGGGTGGGGGCCGGGAAGGAGATGTATCCAAGGAGCCCTTCCGGCACCCCCTCCCTATCCCTGTCACTTATCACAGGCTGAGAGCCCAGCCAAACACCTCCGAGTCCCCAGGGGATGGAGGATCCTGAAATAATCCGAGGGAGAGGTGGCAAGGGGGATGGGGAGGGGGAGCTCATCCGGAAAGAGATCCTGGACGATGGCCCAACCGGCTGAAAGTCACCTGAGGTCTGGATGCAGGATGCCAGAGCTCCCTGCTCAGCTGCGCCCATGGCGCATTGGAACCTGATGTTCTCAGATGAGGCCCCCTCCCAAAGTCCACGGGCCTCACCTGGGAGCTTTGGGGTTGGTAGAAGGCTACCGTGCCAAGAGCCCCTGCATACTGGTGTTCAAAACCCAACGCTGAGCCTCAGTTTCCTCATCTGTAAAGCAGTACCTTTTTAGGAAAGTGGGCAATAGCTCTGGTGGCTGGCATACAGCCTCAATAAATGTGGGCCTAGGCAGTCCAGTACAAAGGAAATTTGGTGGGAAAAGCAACAGTTTCAGAGTCAGAGGAACTGGGTTCAAATCTTCCTCTGAGTTCTCCTGCCTGGGTGACCTTAGGTAAGTCATTTAATTTCTTTTTTAAACCCTTACCTTCCATCTTGGAATCAATACTGTGAGTTGGTTCTAAGGATGGGCTAGGCAATGTGGGTTAAGTGACTTGTTCAGGGTCACAGAGCTATGAAGTGTTTGAGGCCAGATTTGAACCTAGGATCTTCCATCTCTAGGCCTGGCTCTCAATCCACTGAGCCACCCAGCTGCCCCCAAAGTCATTTAATTTCCCTAGGTCTTGGGTTCCTCCTTTGAAAAGTGAAGGCATTGGGCTAGATGGCCTCTCAAGTTCTTTCTAGCTGCACACTTATGATCAAAAGAATGGGAGTGAGGGAGGGTTTCTTTGTTGGGTTATTTCTCTGGACCCAAGAGTCCTGTCCCTTCTAAACCTTCCCCAATGCCAAGGTGCCCACACAACTGGCCCCAAACCCCAAGATGGTGGAAAGTTGCCTCTCTGGCTACTATGAGGCAGACACATTCCCTGTACCCACTGTCCCCAGGACCCTTGAGTTGGTCCAATTCCCTCCTGCTATCCAAGGGATGTTCCAAGGGGCTTCTTCCCCTGCGGAAGCTTTCCTTTGAGCCCCCAGACATTCCCTTTAGGCATGGATATGTGCCCAGGAGCCTCTGTGGCAAGGAAGCCCAGTGTGAGAATCTACATATGTGCCTGTGCTTGTCTGCTGGGTATGGGGGTGGCTGCTGGGCATGCAAGGTCCTGTCGGAGGGGGGAAGGGTGGAGAGGGGCAGTTAGGGAAGGGTGGGTGCGGACGATGCAAGTAAACATGTAGAGGGTGTGTGTGTGTGTGTGTGTGTGTGTGTGTGTGTGTGTAAACTTGGGCTAAACATCAACCTCTAATTTCTGCTTCCTCCTGGTCTAGACCCTTTCACCCCAGTAGGTTTTGGGGGATCCTTACCTTGACTGCCTTCTGTCCTGTCCTCTCTGGAAGGCTCCAGGGAGCTCTTTGGAAACCACAAACCCAGCATCTAGCCTCCTCACTTCCCTGACCCAGGATGCCCCCAGCCGGGTTACCTGGGCATAGTTGGGGTCAAGGGTAACAGCAAGATGGCAGCTATAATAGACAGAGCCCTAATGGAGAAAACAGAGGCCTGGATTCTAGTCTGAGCCCTGCCAGTAGGAACACAGGACTGGGAATTAGAAGGGATCTTTTAGTCCAACCCATTTCATTTTCAAGACGGGGTAACTGAGGCACAGATTGATAAATGACATGTCCAACAGTTACGTATCAAGTTTGTGCATGTTGTAATGGTAAAAATCATGAGATTTAGAGTCAGAGTATCTGAGTTCAAATCCAGATTTCACCATTCAAGATATATCTGACCTTATCATTTTTCCTTTGTGCTTTTCTTTAGAACTTGAGAACACAGAATTTGGACTGATAATCCCCTTCTAGGTCAGACATTCTAAGTTATAACTTTCTATGTTCTAAAGTTCCCCATACCCACCCCAATCCACTGGTTCTGACTTTCTATGATTCAAGGTCCCTTCCAGTTTTGACAGTCTATATTCTAAAGGCTCTTCCAACCCTAATTTTCTGTGTTCTAAGGTTCCTCCCAACTCTGAAATTCTGTGTTGTAGGGTTTCTCTCACCTCTGACATTCTGAGTTCTGAGCTCTCTCCCAGCTCTGATATTCTGTGTTCTAAGGTCCCTCCCAGCTCTGACATTCTGGGTTCTAAGGTCTCTCCCAACTCTGACATTCTGGGTTCTAAGCTCTCTCCCAGCTCTGACATTCTGGGTTCTAAGGTCTCTCCCAACTCTGACATTCTGGGTTCTGAGGTCTCTCTCAGCTCTGACATTCTCTGTTCTAAGGTCTCTCTCCCAGCTCTGACATTCTCTGTTCTAAGGTCTCTCCCAGCTCTGACATTCTCTGTTCTGAGGTCTCTCCCAGCTCTGACATTCCCTGTTCTAAGCTCTCTCCCAGCTCTGACATTCTCTGTTCTAAGGTCCCTCCCAGCTCTGACATTCTGGGTTCTAAGGTCCTTCCCATCTCTGACATTCTGGGTTCTAAGGTCCTTCCCAGCTCTGACATTCTGGGTTCTAAGACTCCTTCCAGCTTTCACACTCTCTGTTTTAAGGACCCTCCAAAGCTCTGATTGTCTGGGTTTTAAGCTCTTTCCCAGCTCTGATGTTCTGGGTTCTAAGGCCATTCCAGATCTAACAGTTTGCATTGTAAGGGCACTTTTAACTCTGACATTGTAGATTTTGAGGGCTCTCTTGGCTTTCATATTCTAGGAGCTTACGAGTTTAAAGGGGCTCAGCAGTGGTCATTTAAAGTCCACAGGAGCCTGAGTAAGATGTGGTACCAGAAATTGCCTTGGACTGTGGTCAGGCATGTCCCCCTCTATCCCTGACCCCTGGCCACCCTCCCTCTGGAATTGGGGTGGGACACTAAGATGGCAGCTCCATCGGCTCCAGTCCTACAGTCCCATGCACGTGTCTGTGTCTGTTGCCCTCCCCACAGCTCACCCCAGAAGCTCTAGGATTCTGGATCGTGGTCAGTGGCTCAGTGTCACAGATGGGTGGGTTTGGGTGACGGGATCCTTCTCTGCTCCTTCTCTCTCACCAATAGTCTTCTCTCCCCACCCTGCTTGGTGAGGGGCACAGCAGAGGGATGGTCTGGGAGAGGGGAGGCCTTCAGAAACTCTACCAACAAGCCAGGGCACCTGCCTCCCTCCCTGGCAAAGCCTACCGTGGGGAGGGGGAGGGGAGGATCTGCCAACTTCCCTCTTAGGTTGCTGTTCACACCCAAAAGATGAGGTGGCTCTTGGCCTAAGCGCTCGGTCACCTGCCCAGATGTGTTGAGGGGAAGGATGGGCTCCCATAAGTTTAAGCTGGGCTCTCTGCTCTTCCTCCCCTCTTGAGATCCTGGCAGCTGGGTCAGCATGTGACAGTGGAAAGAACCCTGGACTTGGAGACATGGATTCAAATCCCAGCCTTAGCATTTACTAAGAATTAATCAATTAATTAACATTTTTAAGTGTTTACATTATGTCAGGCTTGGGAAAGAAAAACAAGGAGAAAACCGTCCCTGCCCTTAAGGAGTTCACAGTTTAATGGGGAAACAATTATATAACGAGGTGCACACAAAATGGGCAACTAGGTAGTGGTGTGTAGAGCCCTGGGCTTGGAACCAGGAAGCCTTAGCTTTGTGAGTTCAAATCTGGCCTCATACACTTCCTAGATGGGTGACTAACCAAGTCACTGAACCCTGTTTGCCTCATTTTCCTCATCTGTCAAATGAGCCAGAGAAGGAAATGGTAAACTTGTTTCACTAGGTTTCCTCATCTGTCCAATGAGCTGGAGAAGGAAATGGCAAAACTTGTTGGCCTCAGTTTCCTCATCTGTTCAATGAACTGGAGAAGGAAATGGTAAAACTTGCCTGACTCAGTTTCCTCATCTGTTAAATGAGCTGGAGAAGGAAATGGCAAACCACTATTGTTTTTGCCAAGAAAATCGCAAACAGGTCATGGAGAGTTAGACATGACTGAAAATGACAACACCAATGACACACACAAGGTACATCCAGAATAGGGTCCAGAGAAGATCTATAATAGAGAGCATTTGAGCTGAATCTTAAAGAAGTCTGGATCTCTAGGAGGCAGAAGTGAGAAAGAGTATGGCAGGCATGGAGGACCACCAGTGCAAAGGAACAGTGGGAGTTAGAACGTTAGTTTTAAAGAGCATCAAGGATGCCTGTAAGGTAGAATATGGAGGGGAAAGTCAAATGTAAGAAGACTGGAAATGTAGGAAGGGGCCACCAGCTTTAACACCAAACCAAGGACTTTGTGTGTGACCCTGGAGGGAATAGGGAGCCACTGATGCTTACTGAAGAGGAGATTTTGTAGAATCCCTTTGGCAGCTCTTTGGAGAATGGACTGGAGGCAGGAAGACCACTTAAGAGGTAGCTCCAGCCATGCAGGTGTCAGAAGATGAGGGCTTGCTTCAGAGTGGAGGAAAAAGGGACAGAGATGAAAAATATTATGAAGAGTAACTCCAGGGTTGTGAGCCTGAGTGCCTGGGAGTTGGATGGTGCCCTTGACATTAAATAAGGGAGTTTAGAGGGGGATCAGGGGAAGGTACCAAGTCCTTTGGGACATGCTGAGTCTGAGATGGCAGCCCCTTATGGATGGGCTGTGTCCACTTCTCCCTTGACTTCCCACAATTATCTCTTAGATCCCTGTTACTTTCCCCTTGGAACTGGGGGAAAAGGAGAGATTTCTTTCTATTTTCTGGCTTTTCTCTTTCATTCCCGTGAATGTTAAATGTGGATGGAATGTGGATGTCAGAAAGATGTTGTTTCTCTTTTTTAACCCATTACCTTCTGCCTTCGAACTGATACTATCATACGGGCAAACTAGGTGGCTCAGTAAATTGAGACTCAGACCTAGAGCAAATCTGACCTTGTGAAGTTCCTGGCTGTGTGACCATGAATGAGTCACTTAATTCCCATTGCCTAGCCCTTCCTGCTCTTCTGCCTTGGAACTAATATAGAGATGGGATTCTAAGACAGAAGGTGAGGGTTTTAAAAAAAGGAATTGATGTCATTGGTTCCAAGACTCTGAGAAGTTGGCCATCTTTGGGAAGATGCACAATGTCATTGGGTATAATTGAGAAACTGCCAGGATTTTGAAGGGGCAGCTAGGTAGCACTGTGGATAGAGCACCAGCCTGAAATCAGGAAGACCACAGTTCAAATCTAGCTTCAGATACTTATTAGCTGGGTGTCTCTGGGCAAGTTACTTAACCCTGTTTGCATGAAAACATGTACAAATGTAGAGCCAGGGATGGAGAGAATAGACGAGAGGGAAACTCAGAGGAGGAAGTCACTGGCATCTGGAGAGACTGGCCTAAGCCTCATGTAGAAGGTTGGGCTAAGAGGAATAAATGAGGAGAGTGATCCAGATGTGGGAGGCAGCAAATGCAAAGGCATGGAGACAGGAAACATCCCCCTATACCTCCTCCAGGGCATCCCCCATGAACACCACTAAATGATTTAGTGGAAGGAGGGCTGGACTCCAAGACAAGAGAGACACCTTGGTTTGAATCCCAGTCCCAATACTGGCTAATCCCTTAATCTCTCTGAGCCTTAGTTTTCCTTGTATGTAAAATGGGGATAATAATACCTATAGTGTCTACCTCAACCAATTAATATTATTATTTTATTTAGCATTATATTATCATATTATTTAGCATCAAATTATTTTGTTGTTTTATTAAACATTATATTATAGAAATTTTAATATTATATTATTTAATATAATATTGTTATACATTATATATTATTTTTATATTTTTATATATTATATCTATAACTTAACATTATATTGTTATATATTATTTAACATATATCATTGTATGTTATTTAACAGTATATCATATATATTGTTTAATATTGTTATTATACACTTAATGTTATTAAACATTATGTAGTATTTAACATTACATTGTTATATATTATTTAACATCATATATATTTTCTATATTGTTTCACATTATATTATTACATATTGAATATGTAATGTTTTCTATATTATTTCACATTATATGATTATATTATGCATATTATTTACCATATTGTGATAGTATTTAACATTGCATTGTTATATAATATTTCATATCATATTATATGTTTTCTATATTATTTCACATTATATGATTATATTATGCATATTATTTACCATATTGTGATAGTATTTAACATTGCGTTGTTATATAATATTTCATATCATATTATGTTTCCTATATTATTTCACATTATATGATTATATTATGCATATTATTTACCATATTGTGATAGTATTTAACATTGCGTTGTTATATAATATTTCATATCATATTATGTTTCCTATATTATTTCACATTATATGATTATATTATGCATATTATTTACCATATTGTGATAGTATTTAACATTGCGTTGTTATATAATATTTCATATCATATTATATGTTTCCTATATTATTTCACATTATATGATTATATTATGCATATTATTTACCATATTGTGATAGTATTTAACATTGCATTGTTATATAATATTTCATATCATATTATATGTTTCCTATATTATTTCACATTATATGATTATATTATGCATATTATTTACCATATTGTGATAGTATTTAACATTGTGTTGTTATATAATATTTCATATCATATATGTTTTCTATATTATTTCACATTATATTATTAAGAGCCTCCTGGATGCCAGGTACCAGGCTAGGGGCTAGAGACACAAAGGCAGGAAAGAAACCAGCCCTGCCCTCAGGGAGCTTACATGCCGTGGCCACTCATAAAATGATGCCCACAAAATGCATTTGGAGTCTCCAAGTTCCGGAGATGCCAGCTGTGGTCGCTCTGCCCAAATTGGCCAGATACAATGGTCTGGTCCCAAGGACTCTGGAGTCCTACAGGTCAGCCCGAGAGGAAACAGACACGTGTCCTAGCTGCTCCCGGGGCTCCTGAAGATGGGTAAGAGTGGATGATGCCACACATTTTCCTGTTTTAGAGTTCAGGTCTGTTGGTTCTCTTCAGGGCATTCAGTCATCCTGGGGAGGAAACTGGGCAAAAGGAGGGCCCTCCTTCCCCTCTCTCCACCCCATCCTCCCCTTCAACACTGAACTCATCCATTGAACAGCAACTGTACTGAGGCATTAGATTAATTCACTTGAGCTAGAGTGTGCATTTAGGATTGGCATCTCCTTGTTTGAAACTTTGCTCTGCTTTTTGCCTACTTTGACATGGGCAAATCAGCTGATCTCTGTGGGCCCTAATCTTCTCCACTTGTAGAATTAGATTTCTAGATGAGATGATCTCGAGTGTCCTTCCAGTTGAAAGTCTTCCAGCCCATGATTCCGACTATCTAAAACCCTCCCGGTAGAGTATCTCCCAGATTCCCTCATCATTCATGCTCACTCACTCCCACAGAACTACTTTGTGCATCTTTTTACTTTATTTACAGCCACAGGAAGGCAGGGATGAAGGGCAAATATCCAGTGAAGGAGCCCAGGATGGACCTTGACCTGGGTCCCCCATTCCAATTAGTCTGCTGTCGTCCCAGAATGAATCCCCCTTAATGCTATTATGGTTGTGGTTGTTGCTCATCTTTCATTTTTTTTCTTTTTTTCTCCCTTGAACCCTTACCTTCTTTCTTAGCTCCAGGGCACAGAAGAGCAGTAAGAGATAGGCAATGGGGTTAAGTGACTTGCCCAGGGTCACTTAGATAAAAAGTGTCTGAAGTCAGATTTAAACTCAAGAGAGATGAGACTTCCTAAAATCCATGCCTGGCATTTTTAACCACTGAGCCACCCAGCTGCCCCTCATCTTTCATTTTCAAAGATGACCAATGGTGTCAAAATACTGGGGTCAAGGTACGACGTGTTCCACTCTGGGGATGGTCAGACCAACACATATGTGACAGATCATCCATAGCTGAACTCTTTCCCCCTTTCAAATGGCCTTGAACCACAGTGGATCGGGGAGAGGCTGTGTGTACATGGCGTGTGCGTGTTGTCGTCCCCCTCCCCTGTACATGTGTGAGCACACACATACACCTTGGAATAGTAGCTCCTCCTAGACCCGGCTGGTTTTGTTTTCTCTTTTGTTTTTATCTTTGTATCTGCAGAAACTCAAGAGACACTTGGCAAATTGAATAAAGAAGATGGCGGAGATCACTGAGCCAGAGAAGCTCCAGAAGACCTCAGGCTGCTCTCCCCTCAAATATATGTTTATATATAAATATATAGGTATGTAAGTCGGTATGTAGAGTCCATCCCTTCCTTTCTCAGATAATGAAACTGAGGTCTAGAAGGAAAAAGTGACTTCAAAGGATTATTGTTCTAAATAGAGCTGGAAGGACCTCAGTGGCCATTTAGTACAACCCTTTCATTTTACAGATGGGAAAACTGAGGCCAAACTGGATCGACTTGCTCAGAGGCTCCCAGCCCATCTACTCGAGAGGCAGGATTTGGTCGGAGGTCTCCCTTACTCCAAGCCCTGCACTCCATCCACTCTGAATTACTGTCTTTAGGGGCTGAGCGAGAGCTTGCAGATCCTCTCAGCACCCCTTTCAGGTACCACCTCCAATGCCAGGGAATGCTGGGTATCTGAGCAGCAGAATTCCATGAGGGTTCGAGAGCCCCCTCCTGTCCTACCCTGATGTCAGCTCAGATCCCAGGGTGGGTGACTTCCTGGCAAATAATCAATCCCCCCTCCACCAGCTTCCCATGGCCTCCAGTGGCTGCCCTGGTCCCCGAGGCTCCCAGCCATCTCTCCCCAGAGGCAACTCTGTGTCAGCAAATGTTATTGGGCTCGGGGCCCAGGCTGCCCGCCCCCTCACCAGGCAGGTTTGGGGTGCTAGGTTGAAAGGTACCTGGGTGCAGCCTGCCCCTCCCTGGCGTGATCCTCAGGAAGGCGGAGGGACCTATTAACCATTTCAG
This sequence comes from Monodelphis domestica, assembly GCF_027887165.1. Lineage (NCBI taxonomy): Eukaryota > Metazoa > Chordata > Mammalia > Didelphimorphia > Didelphidae > Monodelphis > Monodelphis domestica. The sequence continues at coordinate 393,358,300 of NC_077230.1, forward strand.
AGGCTCCTCTGGTGTCAGACCCCAAGGAACAAGGTGGGGTTGAGAGTGGGGTGAGGGCTCCTCCTTCCTCTGCCTGTGGAGGTCTCCTAAGGGATGCGAGGCATTTGGGGCAGGCAGTGTGACCTGCCTGCTGGGCCTGCTCCCCCAGGCCATGTCCTCTCCCTGTCCCATTGGAGTTGTTTTCCCCAACCCCTGGCAGTGGCTCAGCCCTCCAGGGCCTTGGTCGGTCACGTAGCCAAACCCGTTCTTCCTCCCCTGGGTGCTGAGCAAAGCTGTTTCCTGCCGGGATCAGGCACAATAGGAGGCAGGCAGGACAGGGCCAGGCCCATGGGGGACGGGGACCCACCCTGGTTTGGGCACCCCCTCCCCAGCCCCTGCCTCCTAGCCCAGTGCCAGCTTTTGCTGAGGGTTTGCTCCAAGAGTAGAGATGGGGTGCATCTCCTGGGTAAGGGAAGGGAGAGGAAATGCCCCCAGACACTCCCCTGTGACCTCCACTTTCCACATACATGACCTTAGGCAAGTCACTTCCCCTATATGGGCCCTGGCTTCCCCAGCTGTAAATTGACCAAAAGATAGTTGCTAAGCAGAGATGTGCAATCTCGAGACAGCTTTGAAGTTTCATTTGCATTCCTAACATTGTCTCCTTCACTGTCTTAAGTCCAGAGTCCACAAAACAATCAATCAGGTCCTGACTCATAGCATTTGCCAGTTTTCGAGGTGGAAATGCCTGGCACACAGGAGGTGCAAAATAAATGCTTGCTATTTTTTGGTGAATTTCCAGCTCCAAATCTTGGATCCTATACTACATCCCTCGATCAACTAGTAAGCATTTATTTTTTTAAACCCTTCCCTTCTGTCTAGAATCAATATTGATTGTAAGGCAGAAGATTGATAAGTTAAATGATTGTGGTTAAGTGACTTGCCCAGGGTCATACAGCTTGGAAGTATCTGAGGTCAAATTTGAATTCAGGACCTCTCATCTCTGGACCCACTCTCAATCCACTGAGCCACCCAGCAGTCTCCTATCCTTCCTTCTTGTCCCATCCTCCCCCAACCTCCTCTTCCATGACTTTATTCCCCAGTCCTCAAGTCTAGAATGGACTCTACTTCTCTCTTTTCATCTAAGTTCTTCCTCTTCCTCCAAGAAACCTTCCTTGACCCATCTTTGGGAAAGAGTACTCTTCTTGTTCAAAGTCCTCCTGGCATTTTGCCTAGACCCCTCCTGGGCATTCTTCTCAATATCTCTTTTATCTGTTTCTAGGATTATAGGTAATGAAGGGCTTTCTCTTCATTGGACCAAAAGCTCAAAAAGAACAAGATTATGTTCTATCCATTGTTATCTTCCGGGCACTGTCTTACAATCACATGAGCTTAATAAATATTAGTTGAAGTCAGCCACTGAAGTGATTTCCTAAAGTGCAGGACCAACCATGTCTCTCCCCTACTCAATAAGCTTCTGTGGCTTCCTCTCACCTTCAGTGCAAACACAAAATGCTTTGTCTGGCATTCAAAGCCCTTTAGAACCTGACCCCCTCCTTCTTTCCAGTCTTCTTACACTTTTCCCCACCACTTACTCTTCAAATCAGGGACATCAGCCTCCTGGCTGGTCCATGAACAAGACACTCTTTTTCTTGGCTCCTGGCAGAGGATTCTTCTGGAAATGGCCTCCCCCCACCCTGATTTTCTTTAAGGCCCAATTAAAATCCTACCTTCTATCAAAATCCCCTCTTAATTCTGGTGCCTTCTCTCGGTTAATTATCCTGTGTACAGCTTGTCTTTGTATATACAGTCAGTTCTCACTTTCCATTCTGATTTATTAACCACCTACTATGTACCAGGCACAATAGAAAAGTTCCTGCCCTTAAGGAGCTTATAGTCTAACAGGGGAGACAGAAAGAGAAAGAAGGGAAGGAAGGAAGGAAGGAGGGAGGGAGGGAGGGAAGGAAGGAAGGAAGGAGGGAGGGAAGGAAGGAAGGAAGGAAGGAAGGAAGGAAGGAAGGAAGGAAGGAAGGAAGGAAGGAAGGAAGGAAGGGAGGAAGGAAGGAAGGGAGGAAGGAAGGAAGGAAGGAAGGAAGGAAGGAAGGAAGGAAGGAAGGAAGGAAGGAAGGAAAGAAGGAAGGAAGGAAGGAAGGAAGGAAGGAAGGAAGGAAAGAAGAAAGGAAGGAAGGAAAGAAGGAAGGAAGGAAGGTAGGTAAGAAGGAAGGAGGGAAGAAAAAGAAAACAAATCCCTAGCTTGACCCAAATTTGCTTTGACTTAAGGAAAGCTGGAAAAGGAAATGGCAAACCATTCCAGTATTTTGACCAAGAAAACCCCACAGGGGGTAATGAAGAGTCAGACATAACTGAACAAAAAATGTTCAATGGAATGGGTTGAGATGGAGTAATCAATGCTTCCCAGATAGATAGAAGAGAGCCTATCAATCCGAGGAGTTTATTCATCTCTTCACTTTTGTCCCCTCCTACCTTGCTCTCCTTTCCCAGCAGCTATTCTGTTCATATCTCTGTGGCATAGGAAGGAGAGCATTAGCCTTAAAATTGGGAGGGTTGGGGGCAGCTGGGTAGCTCAGTGGATTAAGAGCCAGTCCTAGAGACAGGAGGTCCTAGGTTCAAATCTGGCCTCAGACACTTACCAGCTGTGTGACCCTGGGCAAGTCACTTGACCCCATTGCCTAGCCCTTACCACTCTTCTGCCTTGGAGCCAATACACAGTATTGACTCCAAGACGGAAGGTAAGGGTTTAAAAAAAAAATTGGGAGGGTTGAATTCAAATCCTGACTCTGTTACTTACAATCCATGCTACTGTGGGCAAGCAGGTAACCTCTATGCCTCAGTTTTCTCACCTGTAAAATAGGAATAAGAATATTTGCACTGCCTTTCTCATTGTCTGTTTTTCCTTTCCCTTTAAAAAAAAAAGAGGTATCATTGGTTTTTACATAATCTTTATTATGGAATGGATCTCTGTCCCACTCCCCCCACCCCCAGTGAACCATCCCTTATAACAAAGAAGAAAGGGAGAAGCCAGAGATCAAATCCATTCTATAAAATTAGTCAAAGGTTGATTCAGTTCAACAGTTAAATCCGATAGCAAATGCATTGTGCCACACCCATAGGCTCCCACCTTTGCACAAAAGGGAGGCACATTTTCCCAGGAAAGCATTATATGAAATGTTGCATTTACTTTCAGATGAGGTCACTCTAGCATGAGTTTTTTTTCTCCTGAAGTGGGAGATCTCCTGTAAATGTTTGTAATGTAAAAACAAAACACGCCAAGAAAAAAACAAACCTTAAAGCATTCGAGAAATGAAAATTAATTTTTATACTCCAACTTGGATGGCTGGGAGAAGAGAAGAGATTCACCATCTGGGGAGGGGGAGAAAGACTTCCCCTAGAAGGAATGCCATATGGAAGCAAACAGAGTGAAAGGGATCCTGGACAAATCTAGGCACTTTAGAGGCTCTCTGGTCTAATCCTTCCCTCTTCCCATTTTATAGATAAGAGAACTGAGACCCAGAGAGGTTAATGACTTGTCCAAGGTCACACAGATTTTAAGGAGCATGGGTAGGATTTAATCCCAGACCCTCTGATTTCAGAGCTCTTAATTTTTCCACAGCACCAGAGAAGGAGGGACTGGGGATTGCTCAATCTTGGGTTCTTCCTTTCTGGAAGGTAGAAGCATGATGGGGAGCAAATGGGGAAGGGTGGGAGTGGAGGAATAGATAACAGGGGGAAGGAAGAAACTGAGGGGGTTGGAATTGTCCTCTTGGGTCAATCCCACGGCCCTACAGCTCAGGGCTCTGGCCTCCTAAAGGCCCCCAGGGACAATCTGGAGGAGGGCAGTTTCCAAGGGTCAGGCATCTAAGAACCTCTGGCTCTGTACTGAGCTGTTTTTTTATTTCCACCCTCATCTTCACTCATTTTCACAGGACTTCGAAAATCACATGATCTCTTTGAGTTTTTTTCATCTCTGTAAAATGGGTCTAAAATCTGACTATGGGGCCACAAACAAGACCCTGAAATCGGTTGTGATATAATTTATGGGGATGATGTAGGGAATTAAAGGAGAAAAAACATGGTGTAATCTAGCAGGCAGCTAAGTGGGTAGTGAATAGAGTAGCAAACCTAGAGCTGAGAAGCACTGAATTCAAATCCAACCTTAGACACTAGTTGTATGACCCTGAGCAAGTCACCCAACCTTAGCTTCTTCATCTATAAATTGGGAATAATAATAGCACCAATCTCCACCGGGTTGTTGTGGGACTCAAATGAGATGAGATTTGTAAAGCCCCTGTACAACACCTGGCACATGATTAGCACCTTATAAATACTAATGATAAAGTATCACATAAGTGCCAGTCATTAGAAGCATTCTTATCTGTAAAAGGGAGGGGGGTGGTGGCAATTCTTGAGCTAGATTCCACTCTCCAATCAGCATTCATTAAATCCCTGTGGCAAGCCTCCACATTGAGGATGCAAAGATAAAAGGGAGAGTTGCTCTCCCAAGCTGATTGCAACCAACATCACTTAGAATTCTACTCCAAAGATGGCATCTGTGTCCAGGGGTCAGGGAGTCTGGGTCACCTTCTCTGGGCAGCGGTTGGGAGGCATTGGGTGGGGCAGGCTGGGCAGGGGAGGGAAGGTCCTGCTGCTTTGGGTTTTGTTTGTCTTTGGGGTTTTCCTGCTCAGCTGGATTTCTAAATTTGTCTGGGGAGCAGAAGGAGGCAGGGCAGAGCCCAAGAATTTCCCGGAGGTATTAAGTGGAACTCACATGCCAAACTGGAAGAGGCCTGTGAACAGAGAATGGAAGAACTTAGACTGTTAGGGCAGCAGCAGATAATCAGCAGAGCCTGGAGGGACTGCTATAGTCAACACACAGAAGGTCAGAGCTGGAAGTGCTCTTAGAACCCAGAAAATCAGAGCTGGGAGGACCCTTAGAACAGAGAATGTCAGAGCTAGGAGAGGTCTTAGAACAAGATCTGGTAGGAGTCCTTAGAACAGAATATCAGAGCTGGGAGAGACCTTAGAACAGAGAATGTCAGAGCTGGGAGAGACCTTAGAACAGAGAATGTCAGAGCTGGGAGAGACCTTAGAACAGAGAATGTCAGAGCTGGAAGGGATCTTAGAACCCAGAATGTCAGAACTGGGAGGGACCTTAGAACAGAGAATGTCAGAGCTGAGAGAGACCTTAGAACAGGGAATATCAGAGCTGGGAGGACTCTTAGGATACAGAATGTCAGGACTGGGAGGGGCTCTGGACAGGAAGCCTGCCACAGTATGTCAATGCTCCAGAGTTCTGCCTCATCCAGACTAAGTCAAAATAAGTCAAAATACACAAAAACAGCCAACATTGTCAAATGAAGTTACTCTGCACATTCATGTCCCCTGCTTCTTTTGAGTCCGGCATTCTGCCTTAGACCACTGAGTCTACAAATAAGGAAACAAAGGCTCAGTGGGGAAATGACTCAGTAACCAGACTGGTCAGTGGCACCCCTGAAATGTTTCATTTAGGATCAGAGAGTTTCAGAACCAGAAGGACCCTCCAGTCCAACCTACACCTGAAACAAACACCTTCTAGAGCTCACCTAACAGATGGTCATGGAGCCTCTGCCTGGCTATCTCCAGGGAGGTTAGGCGGTGCCCAAGATGTCTCCAGGTAGCTCATCCCACTTTTGGACAGCTCTGACTGGTAGAAGCCCCCTGATATCAAACCCAATCTTACTCCTTTGCCTCCATTGTGCCTTCATTGCTCCTTGTTCTGTGGTCCAATAGGACCCAATAGAACAAGATTCATCCCTCTTCCACAGGATAGCCCTTCAAATAATTGATCATTGAGTGACTGTACTTTCCCCAAGTCTTCCCTTTTCTAAACTTCCCTGGTTCTTTCAATATATTCAATCCAATTTAATAAACATCTATTAAGCACCTACTGTATATCAGACACTGAGGATACAAAAAGCAGTAAAAAACAGTCCCCTCCCTGGACAAATCACTTAACCCCAATTGCTACACCCTTTCTGCCCTTCTGTCTTAGAATTGATATGAAAGCCAAAAGTAGGAGTTAGAAGAAGAAGGAAAAAAAAGGAATGACAGTCCCTGAGAAGACTTACAATCTAATAGAGGAGACAACATATAAACAAAAATATCCAAAGCCAGCTGTAGATATGGGATAAATAGGAGATAATTAAGAGGGGAAAGTCCTGGACTTAATTTTTTTTAAACTCTTATCAATACTGTGTATTGGTTCCAAGGCAGAAGAGTGGTAAGGGCTAGGCAATGGGGTTAAATGACTTGCCCAGGGTCACACAGCTGGGAAGTGTCTGAGGTCAGATTTGAACCCAGGACCTCCTGTCTCTGGGGTTCTCAATCCACTGAGCGGTTCAGCTGCCCCTGAAAGTCCTGGACTTCAGAGAGATTGGGGAAGGCTTCTCATAGAAGGTGAGATTCTAGTTGGGACTTAAAAGGAGCCAGAGAGATCAGTAGTTGAAGTGAAAACTGGATAGCATTTGAAGCATGGGGGACAACCAGAGAAAATGCCCAAAGCTGAGAGATAGGGGGGCAGTTTGTTTATGGGAACAATGAAGAGGCCAGCAACTCTGAATTCCATGTCCATCACATTCTGATTACCCTCAGCTGCACTGTCCCAGACTTGCCAACATCATTCCTAAGTGATGATATCCCCAATTCGCTATTATAAATGAAGACTAAGTAGACCCAGAGCTCTTGAATCAGGGTAATTGGAGCCCCAGGAGAATATTGGGATTGAACATCTAAAGCTGGAGGGCACTGAGTCCTATTTTTACAGTACAAGAAGTCTAGTCAAGTGACTTGTCCAAGGTAGTAAAGTAGCCAGGTCATCTGGCTCCCAAGGAAGAATTCTTTGGCTCTGATGTCCAAAGTTAGAGTTCGACATTGCTGGTATGTAGAGGCATGGAAGTCTGTCCATCCCTGACCACTCCATCAGGGCTCTCTGCATAGACTCTGACTAGGCTGGGCCTCCCTGAGACCACTGCTTTCAGGGATAGAAGGGGAAGTCTAAGGAATTCTGTCTTGATTGTCCATTCAAACATCTACGCTCATGCAGTCGCCATATTTCTCCCTCTACTGGTGTTACCAGATTAGTGCACTCCTCCCGAATGCCCCCAAATGTTCTTCTCACCATCCCAGTAATAACACCCTGGATTTATAGAGCACCTTTCTTCCCGAGAGCTCAAAGCACTTTCCCATCTATGATCTTTTCTGGCCTCATCCCATTCCCAGAGGGGAGGGAGGGTCCAATATTCCTCTCCCCATTTTACAGAGAAAGGAAAACTGAGTACAGAGGACCAACCAACCTTAATGAACCTAATGTCTCATTGAGAGTCAATAATAGGGCCTGAAAGAGAACCCAGGTATTCTAGCCTCCCAGAGGCATCCTTGGGGATGTGAGGTGAGGGGGAGGAGAGCATAAAGGTCAGAGGTCAGTGTGGTTTTAGTGAAGATTTGGGACCAGGAGTTGGGATAACGTGGGCAAATACATGCCCTCGCCGGGTTTCGGTTTTCCTAATTAGCAAAATGAAGACAGTACTTCTGCCATGATTGCCTCACAGAAACAGTGGAATGGACATCCCGCAAAGAGAAGAACAAACCATTGATAAGGGAAGCCTCCAGAGTAGGTCGAGGTTTTCAGTACCTTTGTCACTGAAAGCTTATTAGAGAAGTGGTACAGTTCTGTTTTACTGATGAGGAAACTGAGATTGTAGAATGAAGTGATTTTCCCAGGATCCCAACCGTAGGAACAGTCAAGGCACAGTCTCTGAAGAGGCCTTCTGAATCCAAGTCTGCCATTCTTTTTAGACTAGCATGTTTTCCATAGTATTCCTGGCTTGGCCACCTAAGGTAGAGTGTGTGTGTGTGTGTGTGTATGAGATGAGAAATAGAGAGGAGGGGGAGAGGGAGGAGGGGGAGAGGAGGAGGAGAAGGAGGGGGAGGAAGAAGAAGAAATAAAGAAGAAGAAAGAAGAAGGAGGAGGAGGAGAAGAGGGAGGAGGAGGAGGAGGAAGAAGAGGAAAGGAAGGAAGGAAGGAAGGAAGAAAAAGAAAAGAGAAAAGGGGGAAAGAGAGAGGAGAGGGAGAGAGAGAGAGAGAAAGAGGAGGAGGGAGGGAGGGAAAGAGATAGAGAGATGGGGGACAGGGAGTGGGAGAGAAGAGAAGTCCCTTCTGGGTTCCAGGAAGATGGAACAGAAAGGGGAAGCAGATATTGCCCAATTTAACCCTTTCATTTGACTGGTAAGAAAACTAATACATAGAGAGGCTGTGACTTCCTGAAGGTTACCCAACTCATAAGGTAGAAGCAGTGCCACAGTGGAAAGAATGAGGGGTTGAAATAAGAGGTCTGAACCCCAGACCCCAATCCCAGCTCATTCATTTGCTTTGTGCTTTTCAGCAAATTACTTCTCTGGGCCTCTGTTCCCTCATCTTTAAAATGACAGGGTTGGATTCAGTGACCTCTGAGGTCCTTTTTGGCTCTAAAATCGATGATCTTAGGTCACTTTTCTTTCCTACATCTGTTTCCTGACCTGTAAAATGAATATTTGAACTAGATGGCCCTTAAGATCTCTTTCAAACTCTCCGTGTCTGACACAACACATCTATTTCTAAGCCAAATCTGAGAACTCCTGATTGAATAAAACATGGCAGTCATGAGGGCCAAAACCAGGCTGCAGTCATGTGAATGGAGAGAAGGGAACTCAAACAAAAGATATTGTGGACTTGGCAACATCTTGGAAATGGAGTGGACACAGTGCTTCAATCAACCCAACAAACATCTATTAAGCACCGACTGTTTTCAAGGGCCTGCTCTAAGCACTGGGGCTGCCAAGGCAGAAATGGAGACACCACTACAACTGTTACAAATGTGAGCAACATTATATCATTATATGTTATATATATTATTTAACATTGTTATTATATATTATTTAATGTTGCTAAATGTTATATAGTATATAACATTATATTGTTATATATTATTTCATATCATAGTATATATTTTCTATATTATTTCACATTATATCATTATATTATGGCTTTGATTTACCATATTATTATATATTATTTAACATTATGTTATTATATATTATTTCACATCATGTTATATATTATCTATATTATTTAACATTATATTATTATATTATGGAGATGATTTGCCATGTTATTATATATTATTTCATATTATGTTATTATATATTATTTCACATCATATTACATATTATCGATATTATTTCATATTATATTATTATATCATGGAGATGATTTACCATGTTATTATATATTATTTCATATTATGTTATTACATATTATTTCACATCATATTACATATTATCGATATTATTTAATATTATATTATTATATCATGGACATGATTTACCATTTTATTATATATTATTTCACACCATGTTATATATTATTTATATTATTTAACATTATATTATTATATTATGTAAATGATTTACCATGTTATATATTATTTAACATTATGTTATTATATATTATTTCATATTCTGTTATTATATATTATTTCACATCATATTACATATTATCTATATTAATATTATATTGCTATATTATGGAAATGATTTACCATGTTATTATATATTATTTCACATTATGTTATATATTATTTCACATTATGTTATATATTATCTCACATTATGTTATATATTATTTCACATTATATTGTTAAAAGCCTCTCAGATGCCAGGTACCAGGAAATGTCCTGAACAGAAATAAAGGAGTTTGGAGGAAAAGGAGGTGATTCAGAAGAGGAAAAAAAGCCACAACCAAGTTCTTGCTTGGACATGTGGAGTTTGAGATGCTTACAAGATATTTGGCCATTGGAGGTCTGGGAGCAGGGCTCTGAAGAGAGATGAGGACTAGAGATGTGTGATAAGTTAAGGGCCATCCGCATGGAGGTGATAGGGAGAAATCAGCTCCTGAGAGAAAAGGTATAGAGAAAAGCCAAGAACACTCAGGATAGAGCCCTGGGAGGCACCAACTCTAAGAAGATGCTGCATGGATAATGATACCAGAGAAATGGCGAAGAATTGGCTCTTGGCTTGGTTTTTTTCCTTTATATCCTCAGCATATAGCATAGTGCCTAGAACACAGCAAGTTCTTTCTTTTTTCTATTGTTTAATATAAAAACCCTTACCTTCTGTCTTCGGATCAATATTAAGTATTGATTCCAAAGGAGAAGAGCAATAAGGGCTAAGCAACAGGGGTTAAGTGACTTACCCAAAGCCACCCATCTAGAAAGTATCTGAGGTCACATTTGAACCCAGGACCTCCCACTATAGGTCTGGCTCTCAATCCACTGAGATACCTAGTTGACCCTCCTGTAAGTTCTTAATAAATAAATGCTTTTCAATTATTGTTTGATAGCAGGGGGTGAAAGATAGGGGAGAGCAGTGTCATGAAACCCAGGGAAGAGAAAGTAGCCAGAAGGAAGGAAGGGGTGATCTACAATGTGAAATCCTGCCAAAAGTTGGAGAAGGGAAGTGGGTGCCAAGCTGTGGCACAAAGAGCCGCCAGGGTGATGGCTGAGAGCTAGAAGCATCCTCCTGGATCCCAGTAGACAGCTTTCAGCATCACTCCCTGGAGAGGGATGGTCCCACCATCAGTCAGCCAGACTGTCCAGAAATACGAATTGAGTGCCTACTATGTCCCAGTGTCCCAGGTGGCCTCGTGCTAAGTGCTGAGAGTATAAAGAAAGACAAAAGACAAGACTAGTGCGAATCCTTGGCTGATGTGATGGAGTGCCATGTTTGTCGTTATCTTGTGCTGCCCCCTGGTGGGTACTTGAGGTCTGGCCAAGGCTTGGATACTTGCATGGGAACCCTGGAGATGAAGGAAGCTGGGTCCATAATGCCTGTACCCATAGACAGAATAAGTAGATGGACGCCCATGCAGTTATGGGACACAAGGAAGGCAGCCCTGCTTAAAATATCCAGGCCACTTAAAATCCCATTAGAGCAGAGCTCCAAACTGGAATTCATAATGTCCACTCGTATCTGCATGAGCTGCTTCACTTTTAGGTTTGTATCCCTTTCCTAGCACCTAGTGGGAGCTTTATCAATGCTTGCTGTCCATATTTGTATGTGCTTTCTTCACAACAACCGCGAGAGTCAGGCTGGATGGGTTTTATGAATCCCATTTTGCAGATGAGGAAACTAAGGCTTAGAGCAGGGGTCCCCAAACTTTTTACACAGGGGGCCAGTTCACTGTCCCTCAGACTGTTGGAGGATCACACTATAAAAACCTAACCCTAACTGGGCAGCAGTATACACAGTGCGGAATCCCCACCCCCAGATCGCCACTCACCATGTTGACGTCTTCCACTGTGCAGCCACATAATTCTTTGTGCGCTGCCTTGTTCTAAGGCGCCACACAGAGGATTACGTCACCGGAAGTAGTACTGTACGTGATCCACGCCGCACTTTGTGGTGCACATACAGTGCTCCTCTCACTGACCACCAATGAAAGAGGTACCCCTTCCGGAAGTGCGGTGGGGGTAGGAAAATGGCCTGGGGGGCCGCATGTGGCCCAAGGTTCATAGTTTGGGGACCCCTGGCTTAGAGGGATTAAAATGGTTTGTCCAGAGTCACAAAAAGGATCATCTAGGCTCAATATCCTGCTGTCCTCCTTGACTCCTCATTCCTACTCACCCTCCACGTCTTCAAGTCTTGTCATTTCTCCCTTTACAGCAGCTCTCAAATGGTTTGCTGAGCATTTATTAAGCGCCTACTGTGTAAGCACTTAGCTCTGCTTATTGTTGTGGGTAAAAAGGATGGCAACAAACCCCCCCCTCCAATCTCCCACTGCCACGCCCTCATCACTTCATAACTGGGCTATTGTGAGAATGTTCTGGCTGGTTCCTGCCTTACGTCTTTGCCCCCCCAGTCAATATTTCACTCAGTTCCCGGAGACATTTTCCAAATCTAAGGTCTGACCGTGCTACTCCTCTCTTGCCCCCCACTCAATAACCTCCTGGATCAAATATAAAATCATTTGTTTGGGGTTTTTAATCCTCCCCACACTGGCTCCTTCCTAATTGTCCAGTCTGGGCAGATAAGAACAGCTTGTTCCAATAACCATGAAGGCAGCTGAAGTAGGCACTGTGGAAGCTTACGGCTTGGTCAGACTTCGAGGATGCCAAGGTCATCCTCTGCATCCTGGGCCTTCACCAGGTGTCCTGACTTTTGTCTTGACACTGGATTTCCATGAGTCTGGAAGAGAGAGGAAGGCCAATGACCTTGTGCAATTCTGTCCCACATAAATAAATCCAGTTCATGCACAAGTCACTCATTGTAAAGTCATTAATCTTCTTCCTAGATCTAACTCCTAGACCTAACTGCTCTTCTGCCTTGGAACCAATACTCAATATTGATTCTAAGATGGAAGGTAACCCTTACCTTCTGTCTTAGAGTCAATACTTTGCATTGGCTCCAAGGCAGAAGAGTAGTAAGGGCTAGGCAATGGGGGTCAAGTGACTTGCCCAGGGTCACACAGCTGGGAAGTGTCTGAGGCCAGATTTGAACCTAGGGCCTCCCATCTCTAGGCCTGGCTCTCAATCCACTGAGCTACCCAGTTGCCCCCTGGGAGGTAAGGGTTTTAAGAAAGAAAAGAAGAGAAAAGAAAGGAAGAGAAGAGGAGAGGAGAGGAGAGAAGAGAAGAGAAGAGAAGAGAAGAGAAGAGAAGAGAAGAGAAGAGAAGAGAAGAGAAGAGAAGAGAAGAGAAGAGAAGAGAAGAGAAGAGAAGAGAAGAGAAGAGAAGAGAAGAGAAGAGAAGAGATGAATAACAATAGTTGATTTTATATTTAAATAGAGTCTGTATCTAGGCAAAGTACCCTCTGGTATGGAGGGTAGGGAATTATTTTTAAAAATTCTGTTCTTGTTATTGATATTGAGGGATTGATTGGAGAAAGCACACCAGATCGGGGTTCAGAAGCTCAATATTAAAAGCTCCAGCTTCCCAGGATTAACCCAAGGGGAGTGGTAGTCAAAGATCCTTTGAGGACCCAACCTGACCTGCTACTTCTTACATATAACACTCTCACCTCTATACATTTGCACTGGCTATCCTTCATGCCTGGAATGCCATTCCTCCTCATCTTGGTCTCCTGGCTTCTCTGGCCTCTTTTAAGACTCAACACAAATTGTGGCTTCTACAGGAGGTCTTTCCCACCCCTCAACACACTGCTAATGCCTCCTCTCTGAGATTATGTTCCATCTACACTATCTACTATTTGGATGTGGTTGTAAATATATATGGGAGGGATTAAAGAAAACAATTTTTTT